>NC_134542.1:4695000-4930000 GCF_050624435.1 Tenrec ecaudatus
CGATGGACGGACGATGAACAGATGGATTAAAGGAAAGATGGATGAATGGACAGACAGGAGGGAGAGAGTGAAGAATGGATGGATGTGGATGGATAGATGAAAGGAAAGATGGAGGGAGGGAAGGAAGGAAGGAAGGAAGGAAGGAAGGAAGGAAGGAAGGAAGGAAGGAAGGAAGGAAGGAAGGAAGGAAGGAAGCTGGCCAGACTCAACTCCCTCCTAATCTCTCTATTCCGGCTAAATTCAATGTTTTTTGGGGGGTTGCTTTTAAATCTCTTTCATCCAAAGAGTGATTAAAGAGGCACTTTTCTAATCAGATAGCACCGTCCACTCAGTCTGAGTTCCTGAATTCCACGCAGAGGCCCACGAAGTAACCTGAGCTAGAAAGTAAGTAGCCATTACCTGTGCCTGAAAGACTCAGACCACGGAAAGTGCCAAGCCCACCACGTTCTAATGGAAACTCCATTGAAGCCGGCCACCACGGTGGCCCTGCTGGTATGTGGGAGCGATGGCAGAGCTTGCCGAGTCACAGCCACGCGACAGCCCCCATCACATGATACCACCAGCGGGCGGGCGGGCGGGAGGTGACCCTCTGCAGAACACCCACAAAGCACCTGGGCTGGTCACAAAGACACACCTCACCCCCACCCCCCCCACTACGTCCCTAGGGCCGAAGCCTGCCCATGTCTTGAGACCCAAGGACGCAGGCAGACCTCACTGCACACCCAGCAGCCTGACCACTGTGAGCGGCCTCAGTGGGCAGCCCGTGGAGCTTGCCGTCCAGGACTTTTGATCGATTCACCTTGGACTTGGGACTACAGCACTCAATACCAATTCATTACCAAGGATGGGCCCTTTCTGGATGCCAAATCCAATGTCCTTCTTGACTTCAACCCCAAAGTGAGAGCCCTCGGCCTCCGCTGTGCCACTTCAGGTCGGAGGGGCCACAGCAATGTGAGTGGAGGACCCCTCCTCACCAGGAACCCACCCAGCCCTCCACCATCGAGTCGATGTGGACTGGCAGACATCCTGTGGGATGAAGGCAACCAGCTGGTGTGTTCAAACCACTGACGTTTCCGTTAGCAGCTGAGGGCTCTGCCACTGTGCCACCATGGCTCCCCCATCACCTGTCCTATCCCCTTAATCCCCAGGCCACAACCCCCCCCACCACACACACACACACAAAGTCTACCAACTCCACAGCCAGTTAGAAAATCAGCCTCCTGTAAATCCTGTCACATTCAGTCCCTTCTCCCCCCACAAGGAGGGTCACCCCTACTTCCCCGCCTGCCGGAGGGCTGGGTGGGTGTATACGGAGCCCTGATGACAAAGCTTCCAAAGTGGTACTCAACCTTCCGGACACCGCGACCCTTCTGTACAGTGCCCAGAAATTACTTTCATTGCTACTCCATCACTGTCATTTTGCTACTGGGATGAATCGGGCGACCCCTGTGAAAGGGTCGTTTGACCCCCACAAGGGTCACAACCCACAGGTTGAGAACCACTGCTTTAAAGGAAAGGCGGGCAGTGGGTCGAGCCTCCCAGCCGCAACTCTCCTCGTGGTGAGCCCTCCCCACGAAGGCTCGGCCTGCGGACCCCACACACAAACCGGGCAGCTCTCCAGACAGCGGGGCCTTTGGTGTTGGATTTGTATCCAGGGACAAGAACTTGCTGGGACACTGGAACAGATGAGGCCCTTCTATCCTGTCCACACCAGCCACACCTAAGTTATCAACAGAGCAGAGCAGTGGAGAGCAGCCAGCCAGCCGGAGCTGCCCAGCCTGACTCACGTAGACCCCTGTGCCCACGAGGCGCCCTTCTTGGGTGGCCCAGCACTGAACCTGCTGCCCCTCCATCCAGGGTCCCTTTATGCACTGAACCATGTAGACACCCCAGTGGACCGGAGGTTACCAGCAGTGCGAGGGAGGAGAAGCAGGGCCGGGGGTCTCTGCATCTGTGAAGGGTGGTGGGATCCCTGGAAGGCAAGCAGATGCCCAGAGGAGTGACAGGTAGAAGCCATGGCCCAGGACGCTGGGTGTGGACGACCAGGCTGCTGGAGAGTCCAGTTGGCAAACATCCACCACCACACGGCATCCAGGGCCTTCTCAACCCACGGAGCTGCAAATTGGCACCGCCTGCAGAAGCCCACCTCCACGGAGCCTGGGCTCAGTTCGCAGTCTGCAAGTCCAGACCTTCACGGAGCCCCTAGGGATCAGAGCGCCTGGCTCCACTTCCCCTGTCCCGGATGAGAGTGGTCCAATGGAGATCCGTGGTCCAATAGAGACCCATGCATCCACAGGGAAGCCTCCATCTGTCTGTCGGGAGCAGCTCTGTATAGGTGGGATGCTGACCAGGCTTGGCAGGGTTTCCAGGCAAAGATGGGTTGGGACGAAAGGCCTGGGTCTACTGCTGGGCATGGCCCAGGCCCAGCAGCATCTCGGTCACTGTGCGGAAGACCCCCAGGAGCTGGTGGCCAGCCGCCTGTGTGCACGGAGTTCCAACCACACCAACAGAGGACTCTCACCCTCTGCTTGGAGTGGCAAGTGGGGTGGGGGTGTGACACACCAAGCCAGGGGTCTGACACACGGAGAATTTATACTGGAGCAGAAATGGAAGTCACCCCCCTGCTGGCATCCCGGGGCTGAACTCTGCAAGTCAATGCACAGACTCGCGGGGAGGTAGCATTGAAGAGTACCCCTGGGAAGTCCCATTCAGCTGTGGGCTGAGAAGGCAGCACAGTGGCAGCTTACATGGACCCCCATTCCCACTCTTAGTCCAAACCAAGGTTACAGCCTTGAAGGCAATGCTGGCTCACAGTGACCCTTCTAGGGCAGGGCAGACCTGTCTCTGTGAGTTTCTGGGACTGTAACTATTGACGGGAGCAGAGAGCCCCATCCTTCTCCCACGGAGCAGCAGGTGATTTCAAACCGCTGACCTTGTGGATGGCAGCCAAACGAGTAACCACTATGCCATTATCTAACCAGGCAGCGATCTAACTGCCTTTACAGGCCGTCTTCTACTCCCTCTGCTTCCCAAGGCCCCCAGCAGGGCGGCTGGGCCACCTGTAGGCAAAGCAGACAAGGTGCCCTGCTGCCTACAGGCCAGTCAGTAGACAGATGTCCCTGGGATGGGGAGGTTGCATGGGGCAGGCTCACTCCAGACTTCATAGGCCCACCCCCACCACCCCAAACACCAAAAGCCAAATTCAGTGCCACAAGTTAGTGCCTATACTCATGGCAACCCTCTAGGACAGGGCAGAGCTGCCCTCTATAAATTTCGAGACTGTAACTCTTTCACAAGAGTAGAAAGCCTCGTCTTTCTCCCACGGAGCGACTGGTGGTTTCAAACTGCTGACCAGAGCCAGGAAAAAGAGCAGTGTCCATCATGGGGGTCTATCCTGCTGTCTTTGATGAGCTCCCGGGTGTGGTGCTTCACAGAAAAGCCCACAGTGTGTGCAGGCTCAGAGACCGCAGACCGAGGAGGCGAGCCTATAACAAGAGAGTGGAGGATTTGGGTTGTTTTTAAATTATGATTGTGACAAGGGCTATTGCTATGCTTCACCACAGTGGTGCTGCAGCATCTGGCTCCTTGTCAAAGGACGAGAAGCTTGGGGGGGGGGGGGGATGGCACACTGCAGCCCGGCCTCACAGACCCCTGCAGATGGACATGGCAAACCCCCTATGCTGTCGACTCGGACAGAGGGAGGGGGTGTCCCATGTCTCCCTTGGCCACTCTGTATCCCCTGCTGTTTACAGCAAAGGATAGCAGGTGTTACACTCTGCCTCCAGCCTCAGTTTTCCCCATCTGCTGTACAAATGCCATGGGAATAAGCCGAGATAAGGAGCCAGGATGACAGAGTGGAAAGGTGAAGAGCATTCTACCCCACTCCGAGGCATGGGTCTGGTTTCCGGTGAGTCTGAGAGTCCCTGGACAGTGCGTTGGGTACATGCATGAGCAGGGAGCCTGGGGCGGGGGGGGGGGGACGGACACGGGAGAAAGGCCTGGCAAACCTCCTCCTGAGATTAAGCCACATGGGGCAGCCAAGAGCAGCATTGCTCGTGGGCAGCCGGGTCCCAACCTTATGCCGCCTTTCTGCTTCTTTCTCACCAACAGCCAGAAGTCCGTGGCAGCTTTAAGGAGCAGAGCCAAGGCTCGGGGGTGTGGCGTCGAGGTGGAACGGGGGCTCCCCCCACCCCCACACGCATGCACATACAGAGAGACGGTGACTCAACACGACCTCACTCCAACTCCTGACATTTAGCAAGGGCCGCTGGGATGCCGCCACAGTGAAACCACCCAGCGCCTGCCTCCCGGAGACCAGAACCAGGATGTATTTTAAGTCAAGAAGGAAAGAGAGGACAGCTTCCATGGACTGAGGACAGCCACAAGTGGCCACCTGGCCTTAGGAGCTGCGATTCCAGTGGCAGGGGTGCAGAGACCTGGGTTTGTGTGTTCGGTTTGAAGCTCCAAACTCCCAGGATGCTCTACAGAGCCAGTTTGCTGCCAGCTGTGGCTCTGTAATCAGCTGTGGGGCCAGGACAGACACATGGTGGGGCAGTGGGGAGAATCTGGGGGAGCCGCCCTCAACCAGAGCCTGACTCAGACCCCCTTGGGAGGAGGAGGAGCAATGATGGAAAATGCGAGGCCAGTCTTTGAGAACCACGGAGCTGGCCGCTGCTGTAGGAGAGACCATTGGAGGAGCGGGAACCAACTGTTCCACTGCACACCTTCCCCCTACCCCCCCACCCCCACCCCCCGCCCTCTGCAGCTTCTCATAGCGGGAGACAAGAAGAAAAAAACCCACTTTCTCTGGCAGGCTCACCAAAGCTCAGGGCCCATGCTGGCCTGCCTTCTGGAACATTCCCCCATGGCATTCTTAAAAGGGGCATGGTAGCAGTCAGCAAAAGGCAAATCCAACTCCTGTCAAGTGGATCCCAGCTCCCAGCAGCTAACCCTCCTGGAAAAACCAGACAGGCCCCACGAGGGTCCCTGCCAGGGCTGTGCATCTTTACGGACGCAGGCGGGCACACTTTTTTCTCCCAAGGAGCGGCTGACTGGTGGATTCAAACCACGGAGCCCTTTACCACAGCTCCACCACCACAGGGCTTAAAGATGCCAGGGCCCTAGTGGTGGTTCTCACTGCAGCCATTCCCAATTAGCCACATTAATGACAGGCTTAGGCTGCGCATGGATGAGCCCCCACCCCCGCCAATCACCTGAGAATGCTCCTCACTGGTCTCTAATTAAGGCAAGCCGTGGAACCACCAGAGGGAGGGTGGACTCTGGGAGGGGGCGTTTGAGCCTTTCCTGGTCCCTGAATTCAGAGACAGGTGCTTGCAAGCCATTTGGGCTGCCCTGCACTGGGACAAGCTCTCCTGCAACTTCCCGGAGCAGGAACAGCATCCTTCCTCCCTGAGGACCACAGGGAGTCCCTTTAGAGGACGCCAGCGCGTGGCTCCAGCCAAGGTGGCCCAGGGCGTCCACTTGTGAATCCAGGAGGACACAGAAGCCTGGTCTTGGTCCCAGCTCACGTACCATGCCAGGGTGCACTGCAGACGGACATGGGCAAGGGCTGAGTGGGTGACGTCCAGCACATCACAGGGGATGGGGCTGAGTGCTTGTAGCAAAGACATGTAATTAGGCTGGCAACTGCCTCCTTGCGGGCAGCCAGAGGAGCCCGGGTGACGCACTGAGTGACGTGCCCCTCTGCAGCTCAAAAGGGTGAAGCTTTCGATGCAGGCAGGGGTGTCTCCTAAGAAAGGGCTGGTGGTTTATTTCTACAGAACCAGCCACTGACCACACTGAGGGGCCCGGCTCTACTCAGACAGACTGGAGGTCACTAACTGGTGACCCTGCCCTGACTGTCAGCGTTTTTCGGGGGCACTGAGACCAAGGAGCCCTGGTGGCATAGTGGTTACATGTTGGGCTGCTAACTACAAGGTCAGCAGTTCAAAACCACCAGCCAGCTTCTCAGGATAAAAACGAGACCTTTTACTCCCATAAAGTGTTATACTCTTGGCATGAGAGGGAGGGGCACTAGAACTGAATGTGATTACACAGCTCATTTTAAAGGTGAGTTAGTCCTGGCGGTTAAAAAAAATGTTCTGAAGTTGATTGTGGTGATGATTGTACAATTCTTCTGGACATGACTGAATTGCATGAGGTGCATTATGTGCCAATAAAACTGAAAAGAAAAAAGTCTTTTAAAAAAACTACAGTCTTCATTGAACTAAACGATTATAGGGATAACAAGGTAGAAGAAAATGTTCTAAAATCAATTGGGGCAATGATTGTACAACGCTAGTTGATATGATTGAACTATTGGCTTGTATGATATGTGGAAGAAATACCAATAAAACAGTTTTAAATATATAGTCTTGGAAACCCACACGGGCAGCTCTGCCCTGCCCTCTGGGGTCTGGCAGGGAGGTTAGTTTGGTTTTTTGAGACTGACATCACTGGACCGGGGCAGGGGCCAAAGCCTGGTGCTGCTACTGTGACCCGGAGCCGTGACACTTAGTCCTGCTGTGTTCTATGGAAGACCCTGTGTGTCTTCCTGTAGCAGGCAAGGCTCCCCTCCGCCCCACAGCAGCCGGCAGCCCCAGCCTAAAAGCTGGGGACCAGGAGGCTCCACCCAGCATGAGCTCACCTCACTGGGCGCTCCACATCTGCAGATGGCCTGAACCTCACTGCCAGCTGGCCAGAGCACTGAAATCTCTTCTCAAGCTCCCCTCCCTCTCAAAACCAAACTTGCTGGCCTTCCGGTCCATCCTGGCTCACAGCAAACCCAACAGAACAGGGTAGAGCCGCCCCTGTGAATTTCTGAGACTGTCGCTCGCTCTTTGTGGGAGGAGAAAGCCCTGGGAATAGGTTTGAACTGCTGACCCAGTGATTAGCAGCCTGACTCGTCATCCACTAAATCAACTGGGAAAGCCCCAACCCCCAGGGCTGGGATCACTGCTCAGGCAGGCCACCACTGCAGTAGGTTCACCTTCTTCTCAGGGTTCTCAGAGGGGTGTGTGTGTGTTGCGGGAGGGGGGGGGGTTGGTAATTTAGTTGAGGAACTGCATGCAAGATTCCAGACGTGTGCTCAGGAGCAACCAGTCCCTGGAGGGGACCATGCTTGATAAAGTAGAGAGAAAGAAGTTAAAAACAGGCCCTGGACGAGACGGATGGACAGTGGCTGGAGCAATGGGCCCTTGTCAGGATGGTGCGGGGCCAGGCGGGGTTTCACTCTGTGGGAAGTCGGGTCACTATGAGTCGGGAGGGGCATCAACAAAAGGGAGAAAAGGTTGCTGACCGGCTGTGGGAAGTGACCACCTAGGAAACCTATGGGGCAGTTCTCTTCAGTCACATGGGTCTCTATGAGGGCGAATTGGTTCACCAGCACCCAACAATAGCACCCAGGAGCTCTTGGGACCCAGCCCCTACAACAGTGAAAATCAAAGCCAACGGGGGTCTTTTCCATTTTTTTTTAATATGGACATAGATATATACTTCTTTAAACCTCTTCTTGTGATTGGGGGCGGGGGATGAAGATTCTCACAGCTATTCGGTTCCCCCACCAAACACCCAGGCATGTTGGTTTGCGGCACAGACTACTGCGGTGCCTGCCCTCCACCCCCTTCCCGTGTTCCCGGTTTCCTCTCCTCCTCTCCAGCCCCTCCCAGTGTCCCGAGCGGCACACACATGCTGTGAAGAGCGCTTGCTGTCATGACAGCGGAAAAACAGCAAAGGACTGACACAGCGGCTGCAGCTGTGGCTCCAGCACCGGAGCACCGTGAGGAGGGGGCAGGGCAGCGCTTCCTTCTGTCATGCACGGGGTCACTGGGGGTCCGGACAGGCTCCACAGCACCAACACTGCCAGGAGCCCATCTGGCTGTTTCCGCAGAAACATTCATTGGCACGGAGTCCACTCTTCCAGTCCGGCAGCCATGCTCACCCTCCTGTGGCCCTGCCTGGCAGTGGTGACTGCTGCCCACCTGGCCCCACACAGACCCACCCTGGACACTGCCGCTTTTGGTCTAAACAAGCTTTCGGGGGTGGGGGCTTCTGGTCTGAGGTTTGGGATGTTTCAAGAAACAGGGATCAGCCCCACCCCGGCAGAGCTGGGGTGACCCAGCCCCAGGGTCACGAGCTCCAAGCAGCTCTTTCAGGATGTCCCCAAGTCTCTGAAGCAAAACTGTAAAAACATTGCAGTGGATATCATGCAGGTGAGGCGATTTCCTTCATCTGTAAACACAAATGGCCGCCTCTCAATCATTTTCAAATTGTTTTGAGTGACGGTTGGATCGTCGGCCTCAAAAGTTTGCTATCGACGGTATGGTTTGAAGGAGCTTTCCAGTGGCTATGCCGGTCTGAGGTTTAGGATGTTAAGGAAACAGGGATCCCCCACCCCCACCCCACGCAGTCAGGGTGACCCGGCTTCCGCTCCTTGCCTCCTTTCTGGAGGACTCGAGGATGAGGACAGGCCACAGGCACAGCCTGAGATGCCCAGGAGGCTGCCTTCCTGGGTCCCAGTCACCTCTGCCCGTGTGGCTTCCTGTGAGCACACCCCACCCGCGGCCCCCTGAACGGGAGGGCGAACAGAGGCCAGTGGGAAGGGGGCAGGAACACAGCCACTCACTCTTAATGAGGCTTTCTAGAACCTTCCTCAAGCAGTCCACTGAGTGGCCACAGCTGGCTGCAAGCAGGCTGGCGAGTGCGTGGAGGGGGCCGTCTATCCAGGCCACCCAGCTGCAGAGCGCCACTCCTAATGACCCGAGCCTCATTAGCGCTTTCTAAGGCCACAGCATTTGCACTCATCAGCTGCCTGGGCCGGTGGCACATTCACCCTCCCTCAGCTGCAGAGTCCCTTGTGTGGGGGTGGGGGGTGGGAACGACATGCTAACCATGGACCTCAAACCAAAATGCTGGCGGTTCGAGCCCACGCAGATGGTGGTGATGCAATGGCCTGATTCCTGCAAGGTGGGCAGTTCTAAACCACCAGTCGCTCCAAGGGAGGAAGACGAGGCAGCCTACTCCCGTGAAGAGGCAGCCTCGTAGACCCACAGAAGCAGCTCTTCCCTGTCCTGCAGAGTCGGCACCAACTCTGGTTTGAGTCTCGACTCCACCACATGCAGGGGCCCCTCAAAAGCACGGACCTCCTCTTCCAGGCACAGGGAGGCCAATCTCCAGCAGAACCTCACTCCCTGGAAAGATGTCGTGGGGAAAAGCGTGGGCTCTAGATTCCAAAGAAGGGTCCTGAGTGGTCTGGCCCTCTGTGGCACAAGGACAGCCAGTGTGGTGCTTGGGCACCACGGACAGCCGTCCCTCCAGAAGGCACCTCCCTGGCTCCTTGACCCCACCAGCCCACGTGACCTCGCCTGGCCGGCCTGGTTTGTGCTCCTTCTTACACCCCTTACACCCCAGCAGCCTTTCTGGGCACGGACCCCTCCTGGCTGCAGGTGCTGGCCCTGTCATCCTTGTAACCTGGTGGGTACTGCTTGCAGCGGCCCCACCTGGCCAAGGACAGCTGCCCCCAGGCCTTCCTTGGTTGCTGAGAGGCCAGCAGTTCAAACCCACCCGGGCACCTTGAGCTTTGGTGCAGGAAGACATCCTATGCTCAGTCACTGAGGCAGCTCCACCCTGCCCTGCAGGGCATGGACCAGGCGGCAATGGCCTGCTTAGTGGGATCTTCATGGGAGCCGACAGCCTGGCCTTTCTGCCAGGAAGTTGCTGGGTGGGTTCCCATCAACAGCTTCTCCGTCAGCAGCTGTATGCTTAACCCTGTGTGCTACCGGGGCCTCTCCTGACCGCTCAAAGCCACCACAGCTGTCATCTCCTAAAACTCCCTGCCATCCAGTTGCTGCCAACTCCCAGTGACCTTAGAGGACAGGGCAGAATTGTCCCTGTGGGTTTCCAAGACTGTGTCTCTTCAAGGAAGTAGACAGCCTCTTCTTCCTCCAGAAGAGCAACTGGGGCTTTTGAATTGCCCACTTTGGGATGAGCAACCCCATGTGCAACCACTCTGCCACCAGGGCTCCTACCCAGATGTCACATACACACCCACAAACACATTCAGAGACCTTGAGACCTTTCCAGAAGGGCTGAGTGCAGCCACCCACCACCCCCACAAGGATGCACACACTGGCAGGCATCACTCATGCCCGTGCTTGGGCCTGGATTTGTCACCGGGTCCCAGGCCTCCCCTGGGTTTGTCACCGGTCCTGGGTTTCCCCACTGTGTTGGCATATGAGGAGCAAGGCACAGCACCTGTCATGATATTTCCCCAGAGGCAGGTTGCATGGCGGGGCTCCATGGATTCCGGGAACATGTGTACAGCCCGCCTCACAATGGGCATGGCTCACAGCCGGGCACCCTGTCAGGATCAGCCCACTGAGCTGCAGTTACTCAACCACCGTCTCGTTAGTGCCAGCCCCTGGGGCAGGCAGCTGGAGGCTCAGATCATTGGGGTGATGGGGGAGGGGGGAGAATGGGACTGGACTATAGTGTTGTCAGGGAGTAGCCTAGGCAACACGGTCTCTTTTGTTGAGGGAAAAGCAAGCCTACAGGTAGAAGCACCAGGGGCACAATTATAAGACGTCCACAGGAGAGCTCGTAGCGTCCCTGGTGGTGCAGTGGGCAGCCGCGACCTGTGTGGTCTGTGGTTCGAACCCACCAGTCGCTCCAAGGGGGAACGACAAGGCAGTCTGTTCCCAAAGGAGTGAGGAAACCAGAGAACTAAATTTACTGCCATCGAGTCAAAGCCAACTCACGAGCCCTCTGGGTTCCCAAGACCGAAACTCTTACGGGCGCAGGCGGCCTCCCCTTTCTCCTGCAGAGTGGCTGGGGGCTCCCAACTGCTCATCTTGCAGTCAGTAGCCCAATGCATTACCGCTACACCATGGGGCTCAAGACACACAAAAACAATCTAGAGCCCCCAAATAGAAGGACCTGGGTTAAGGTGCCAGTTAATCAGGCAGTCATGTTTCTCCCAGTAAGTGTTTAAATTGGGGGTGGAGGGGGTGGTAAATCTTACAATGCTTCTCTGCTGTGTGGTTTTGTGTGAGTACGAAACTCTCCTAAACCCCAAAACCAAACCTTCTGTGCCATCTCCCCGCCCATTCCGACTCAGCGACCGCAGAGGACAGAGCAGAGCTGCCCCGTGGGTTTCCAAGCCTGTCAATCTTCACAGGAGCACAAAGCTGCCTATTTCTCCTACAGAGCAGCTGCTGGGATCGAACATCTGGCCTTGTGGTGTGCACGCAGCCCAACACTTAGCAACCCCCCCCCACCCACGGGTGCTTCTTTTTTAAACTACTATCCTGGTGGGGAAAGTGGGGATGCTCCGTGGTGCAAAAGGATCAGAAAGAGCTTCATGTCCACTGCAGAAGATGAAACTTTTGATTAATACAGGGTCATTAAAAAAAAGTCCCGGGGCTGGTCACTTCCTTCCTTCCACAAAGAATGTTCTATCAGATTACTGAGGGTGACTTCCATCTCTTCAAATACCACCACCCCCAATCCGGTCCACCCCACTGGAGGCACGTGGTCCCTCCTGCTTCCCTCTTCCCTCCCCCACCCCAACCCCCACTGGCCACTACCTCTGGGAGCTCCAGTGGCCGGCCCTTCACCTAGCAGCTCCATACTTAATCACCAAATAGCCCAAACTCCCTGCCGAAGAGGCATTCTGCCTCAGCGACCCTGCAGGGCAGAAGGGACCCCCTGGTGGATCTCTGGGACCGTCCATGTTTCCAGAAGCAGCCAGCCTCCTCTTTCTCCACAGCAGCAGCCAGTGGGTTTGATCTACTCTAGGTCGGAGGCTGATCTCCTGAGGGGGTCGTGGGCTGTCTTGGTTACCTATTAATGAGACAGCACTGGTCTCCCGTGCCTTGTCAATCAAGCTCTTTTTCACGTATCAAAGAGCTAAGTGAACTGGTGGAGATGGTGGAGAGAGATGCCCGCCTAGAAGCAGAAGCACTGAACGGACAAAGATCTGCTGGAAGCATCAGTGATGGCAGAGAGCGCTCCCCTGCCCCTGGAGCCTGCGCCCTGACTCTGGGCTTCCAGCCGCTTAAACAGTGAAAAAATCCACTTCTGCTTATCAATGCCACCCTGTTGGCATTTCTGTCCCAGCAGCACCAGACAATCAAGACACCATGGAAATCTTCACTGCAGCATGGGCCTGACGGTCTGACTCAGGGCAGGGTCCTGGCCCTCCTCCACTATGAAGCCAGGGAATGAATGAGGTGGGGGCTTCCTTTCCACCCCTGCCTGCGAGCAGGCAGCCTCCCCTCTCAGGTCCCCACCACAGGGCGCCTCCGCCTCCCTCAAGGACGCCCTACTCCAGCGCTGGCCTCGTCTCATTGTCCCTTTGGCCAGAACTCAAAATCCACGGCAAACCACAGATAAAGCCGCTGGGGAGAATCACCAAGGGGACTCATTCCTCTTCTCAATAGTTAGCCTGAGCCCCAGTCTCTTTGGGGTGGGGGGGCACACGGGCCACAAACACCGGTGTCTGCTGCTGCATCCCAGGGGACACCAGACAGAAAGCCAGCCTCTGAGGGCACCAGCTCAACACTAATCACACCCCGACTGCTCCTGCCCACAGGTCTCCATCCTCCCTCTGGAAAGGATTCCCTGGGGTCAAATGAAATCAAACAGCAAGAGTTGCCCAGCCCCCTCTCCTTCACCTCAGAGAGCTTAGGTCCACAGGCCACCGGAGCAGTGAGAAGAGCCCCAGATAATCACGCCGTGGCTTGGGCTGGGCTCAACACAACTGGGTTTCAAGGCCTCCGGTCCCAAATGGTCCAATCCAAACCACGCTTCAACCACTCCAGCCCAATCCCGCCCGTCAGGACAAGCACCAAACTCAGCCTGCTGTCTGTGGCTGCCAATAAAGTTTTATTGGGACACAGCCACACTTGTTTCCAGGAGCCAGCAGAGGTCAGCCTGCAGAATGTCCTGTAGCTGGCCTGCAGCCATCCATCCGTCCACACCGACTGTCCCCGCAGAGGAAAGGCAGCCGTCCACTTATGGAAACCTCCAAGGAGCGCAGACAGGTGGCAGGAAGTGAGGGGCAGTAGGCCCTGTGCTTCCCCCGAAGGCCGTCCAGGCTAGCAGCTTCTGACCCCAACCTGGAACAGACTCCAATTCAGACAGAGGGGGCACTGGGCCAACTCCCTGTGGCTGCCCTCTTCCCTAAGGCGGGCACAGACGAAGCTGCCCACACACTCGGGGCCACCTGAGTTGACGCCATCCTGGAAGCCTGGACGTATCTTGACAGAGTTCCTACCCCAAGTGAGCAGCGGGGTGCGTGAAGGCAGCCACACTCACAGGGCTTGGGGGTAGGGGGAGCTGGGTGACCGACAGCCTGGAACACACAGGGGCTGGCTTTCCTCGGAGCTGTCAGGTGGATATGGAGTGACTATCCCAGCCTGGCTGAGTGACAGGAAGCTCGGTAAGGGCCACCAACAGTCACTGCTGCTGTGCACACCTGTCTTAGTGGGATGAGCCTGGTCTGGCACCCACTCACCCCAACCCCCACCCCGGCATATGTGGGCAGACAGGTAAAAGGAGCATACCTGCCTGCAGGTATGGCAGGCAGTGGAAAGGGTGCAACTATCCACAGGTGTGCATAGACGGGTGAAAGGGGCATACCAGTCCAGGGCACTTACCCAACCACAGGTCTGGACCGGTGACCCGACACGCCTGTCTATGAATGTCCTTGTCCACAGGTGTGCACAGACAGGTGAAAGGGAAGTACCTGTCTTCAGAGCTCAGGAAACCTTAACAGATGAGGACTCCGGGATCACTGTGCACGACCTCACACCATAAACCCACAGGGATGGTTCTATCCTGTCCTATTGGGCCACAATGCGTCGGCATCGGGTTGATGGCAGTGAGTTTGGAGGGGCAATGACGGGGGGTGGGATGGGGAACAGACAACAGTGAGTATGAGAAAGAAGATTCTCCTTGTGGCTACATAGGGTACACGGTCCCCAAATGGCTGATTTAGCCTGGAAATATGAAAGTCCCTTGTCAGCTGCGTTCCCTCACTGAATGGATCTGATTTAAAGCAATCCCTGAAGGTTAACATATATATATATATAGATATATATATATCCCATCCCCCACCCCAAAGAAAACAGCAGTAACAGCAAGCAGTCTCCTGATTGGGAGTTAGTTCTGTCCACCCTTGAGTCAGTGAGGGGTAAACATGGTGAGTGCGCTCGACTGCCAGATGAAGGTTGGGGGTGCAGTGCCTCAGAAGAAAGACCTGGAGGTCAACTTCCAAAAATCATAGGCACCGACAAACCTGGGCGCCCATTCCACCCTGACACCTGTGGGGCTCTCACCCGTCCGGAGACTCAGCAGCAGATGGCTCACATCACAGGCTTTGCTTCAATTCCCTATCCACCCTCCTTCCTGCCTCTCTGCCTGCTAAAGACTGGCGTTTCCCAAAAGAAAAGTTCATAGCCAAGGGTAATTTGTCTGCTGCTTGGAGTGAACAAAGCCACATTCTCTGGACGCTAAAATATCAACATCGTCGTCATCATCATGAATGTTTTGATGGCAGTCACTCCTCTGGACACACATTTTTGTTCAGTTTCAAGAGCATGCCTCTTCTTGTGTAACAAGGAATCCTGAGGTCAGAAATGCTGCGCTGGTGTTCGACGGTGCGGGAGCGGCCTCCCCGAGAAAGCAGCTCTCTCTGCCAGATGCGTGCACTGCCCACTCCCAGGGGAGCGCCCGGCCACGGGCCTAATTCATTGTGAGTTTGGGAAAAACGGAGGCGCCTCACATGGGTTCATTTTGCAGGTCCCTCCGGGGAAACCCACGAGGACACTTCCTGATTACACAACACAGACGTATGACCGGAGACGGCCTCCTGCCCTGGCACTTGTGATGCTGGGGGTGACTCCTTTCGAAGCCACTGAGCCTCCTCATCGCTGTTTGCCTTTGCGGCTGGTGGGGTTTTGTTTGCGCGCTCGTTTTTAAAGTCTCCTTGTAGATGAAATCCAGGAGAGGTAAATCTATAGAGACGTAAGAGGTTGGGGAGCAATGGGGAGCTAATGACAATGAGGACAAGCATGAAGAAAAGGCTCTAAAACCAACTGGGGGGGGGGGTGGCACAACTCATCGAAGTACTGGATCGTATGATTTGTGAATTATATGCCAATGAGACTGTGTACAAAAATTAGACGATCAAATCTCTTTACCTATTAATTTTTTCATAATATCTACCGTTTTAAATTTTTTTAACTAATACATCATTTCATTAGGACGACCTACTAATATTTAAAGATGTATTCTTAAAAATTATTGTTTAAAGAGACAAAAACCGTGAAGGCCAGCTCCAGGCTGGACACCAGGCGATATCACCTGGAGCTAGGCAGAACTGGGCAGGTGAGCTGCTGGGGCATCACCAGTCATTGGCTCCCTATCCACCTGCAGCCCACTTTTCTACAAGGCGCTGGACTCCTCCAGGGTGAGGGACTGAAAAGGGGCAGCCCACTACTTCTGAGTCAACTCCAACCCTGGGCAACCCTCCAGGGCAGATGGAAGTGCTCCCCCACGTGTCCTGGGCCACACATCTTTCTGGTCACCTCATCCTTCTCGTTGGGCTGGACTTTGTGGACCGCAGCCAGCACCAAGCCCACCGCACCACCAGGTCCCACTCTCGTTTGACATTTCGACGGTCTTCAGTTGCTCAAATTCACGGCCATCAGTCCATGCCAACCCGCTGTGACCCTGGGGGACAGGGCACAATGGCCCCTGTGGGTTTCCAAGACTGTCACCCTCTGTGGGACTAGAAAGTCTCTTCGTTCTCCCAGGAGCTGCTGGTGGTTTAGAACTGCTGACCTTGGGGTTAGCAGCCTGACGGGCAACCACTCTGCCACCAGAGCGCTAGGCTTCGGGTGCGCAGCCAGGGTCAAATCAAACCACCTCCTTTAATCTCATAATGCCCACGTGGACAGGGAAGGGAGGGCAAAACTCTGTGCTCGCAGCTTCTCCTGGCTAAAAAAGTCCGTGGGTGCCGAAGGGCTTCCAGGTGGTAGCGAATCAGGATGCTCATGGTTCAAATGGCTCTGAGGAAGAAAGGCCTGGCGATTTTGCTGGCATCAAGGTAGCCATGGGCTTGAGTCTACTGGACAGGGCAGAACTGTCCCTGGGCACCCTACACTGCCGCCCTTCAGAAGGAGAACTCCAGGCCTCTGCTCCCAAGGGGCCGCTCAGTGGCTTCAAACTGCCCACTTCTGGGTCGTCGGCCAAGCGCTCAACTGCTGTGCCACCAGGACCCTTTCCCATAAAGACGGCCGCCTGGGCAAACCCTGCAGACTGCCCAGAATTGGCAGTCGCTCACTGACAAGGGGCTTGGCTGTTATTTCTTTTTCTGAAATAGACAAAGAGTAAAAACAAGGAGTTGGCCTCCTCTCTCAATAACCCAGGGCTCCAGAGAGGCAGGGCACATAGCTGCCGAGTGAAGTCAGGGGACAAGGGACAGCTGACCCCGCAGCCTGGAAATAGTCTGTCCGTCTCCAACAGGCTGCAGAGCTGAGATGGAGGGATGCCAGGCTGGGCTGGCATGCAGGAAGCAGGGAACGGGCTCCCTACTGAGGGAGAGGCATCATCCAGGGGGGTGGGGGCGGGGGAACAGGGGCAGCCAGCACACAGTTGCCAGGAAGGTCAGAACCCGCCTGGAGTCTGGTTCTCCGGCTTCCAGCGGGTGACCTGGGATGACCAGGCTGACCTGCGTTGCCTCCTCCCGACACCCCCTCCACAGCTGCACGGAGGGTGGGCGGATCTGATGAAGCAGGGCATCTCAGGCAGAGTCCAGCAGCCGAGTCCAGCCCCGCACAGCAGATGCGGGGAAGGCTGACCCCTCTGTGACCTTGGTGCGGCTGTCAGCTGTGGCTCTGAGCATGTTGGAGCTGAACCCACCCCCTGCCCCCAGTCGCCTGTGGATAGAAGAATCCTGTGACCTGTGGGGGGTTTCGTGGCTGATCTTCCATAGATTGACAGACTTTTCTTCCTAGTCTCTTAGTCTGGACGCTCCACTGATACCTGGTTGGCATCAACAAACAAACAACAACAATAAACAAAACACCCACCCACACTCCAGTAGATTCTGACCCCAGAGACGATCAAGCTTTAAAAGGGAGAACAGAAAGCCTCATCTTTTTCCCAAGGAGCAGCTGGTAGGTTTGAACCGCCACCCCTGTGGTTCATCAGTCCAATACCTAACCCACCACGCCATCAGGGCTCAGCGCAACAAACCTCCACCCACAGGCACGTTCATGAGGTGCACTGGCCGGGATTCGAACTTGGGTCAGGAGGGCGGGAATTCTACTACTGGACATCATGCTTGGTAAATCAGAAGGCCCTGCTTGAGATGGATGGACACAGTGGCTACAACAATGGGCGCAGGCATAAGAACAATGGGGTGGTGAGGATGGCGCAGGACCGGGCAGTGTTTTGTCCTGGGGTACATCGGTAGTTATGGGTCGGAACCAACTCAACAGCACCCAACAACAGGGTAACCCTTTTGGCAAAGGCGTCTCCCTTCTGAACATTCCACACTTGCCCTGCTCCCACCATCTCCCAGCACCCAGTCCCCGACATCCAGCTCAGGGGCTTTGGCCAGCATCGATCTTTTCCTCAATGTGAGGAGGAAAGCAGCCCAAAGGTCTCTAGTTGTCATGATGCCCCCAAACAATGGAGGAAATTAGCGCCCAACACTGGTCAGGTGTTACCCAGAACCCTCTGCAGCAGATGGTCTGCAGCAGATGCCCCTCCGTGACCCACCTGCACTGCTGTATGCAAATTCACTGCTCTCCTCAGAAGGGCAGGGAAGCCCGGTCAATGGGGACATCCTCAGGGACACCCACACCCAGGCACACACACACAGCCTCAAGTCAACACAGGTGGACTGCCATATGGCTCTGATCCATCAGGGCCCCAGGAATAATAAGCAGGGAAGAGGCCTGATCTGCCTGAAATATCGTTTGCATGTTGTTTTGTTTTTCCCTGTCTTTCTAGAAAATTCCTAGCAGGCATGAAGACAGCAGAGAGGAAAAGGCCAGAGTGATGCCGACAAGCCAGAATGCTTTGGCATGCTGCTTGAAACCCCTCCCCAGCCTGGATCTCATGGGGGAGGTGTGTGTGTGGTGCTCTGTTGGGTTTCTGATTTGGAAATACAAACAGAGTATTTTAAAAAATCAAACCCACTGACATCAAGTCAATTCCAGCTCATGGTGACCCATGAGGGACTGGACAGACTGCCCTATGGGGTTCCCAAGGCTGATATTTAGGGTGGTAGACAGCCTCATCTTTCTCCCATGGAGAGATGGGTGGGTTTGAACCGCTGACCTGTCAGCTAGCAGGTGAGAGCTCAAAATTTAATATCATTGAGTCAATGCCAACTCATAATAACCCTATAGAACAGGTTAGAACTGCCCCGGTGGGTTTTTGACACTGTCACTCTTGACAAGAGTAGAAAGTCTCATTCTTCTCCCATGGAGCACCTAGTGGGTTCCAACAGCTGACCTTGCAATTAGCAACCTAATGTGTAACCACTACGCCACCAGGACTGGCTGTCATGCGGGTTCTGACATAAACTTTAAGGCAGAGCGTATTTCTGGGTAGAAATCACCTGCCACCTTGTTTCAAGCTCTCACCTCCTTCAGACGAGAGGCTGGAAATCCTATATTAGGAATGGGAAACGCTGAGCGATCTCAGGAAGGCCTGGATTTAGGCGCGAACATCGCCTTCAGAAATGGGGTCACCCCTGCCTGCTGCCCATCAGAAAGCGTTGTCCCCACCCCGAGAGACAGACACTTTCAGGACCACAGGTTACCACACCTCCTGAGCCAAGTCTTCTTCGGCCTGGTGGCCAGGTGGTTTTCGATATAAAAATAAAATCACATCAAAGCCAATGGATTTAGGCTCAGTCTGACAAGAGCCTGAGTTGACAGGGACTGGGCCCCATCTACAAGATGACAAGACTGGCTGGTACTGTGGCTCCCCGGAAGCAGTCAGGCCCATGTCACAAGGCAGCTGTCCAGGTGGCCCCAAGGGCCTGGCTATTGGCCACCCCAAGACAGAACCTCCCAAATCCAATGCTGCCCAGGTGGCTCAAACTCAGAGTGATCCTGGGAGACAGAGGGCAGCTGTCCTAAAGGGTCTGACTGCCAGGAAGCAGGCTGCCCGCTCAGTCTCCAGCAGAGCGGTTGGTGGGCTCAGCAGAGTGCTTCCTCACTGCATCACAGGGGCTCCTAACAGAACCAGCTCCAGACAGTCGGGAGATGGCCTGCCAGCCAATCCCTGCCTCCCACCTCTCTGCCCAGCAGCTCCCCCCCCCCCACTTCCACTAGACCTGTGTGCCTGCAGGTCCTGGGGGGTGGCCACAGGCAAACCCCTGCCCTCCTCCCACCACCCTGAGACCACTCGCCAGTAAGTGTGTATTTGTCAGTTTGCGTGAGTACAAAGGGGAAGACTGCTTCATCTAGGACGTGGCTGTACCGCAGTGCCCCCCCCCCCCCCCGAGAGCTCATTACAGGGCCCAGTGGCCCAGCGGGCATAAATTATTCACCAGGAGCCCGCCCTCGATGGTGCAAATGCTCTACACCTGAGCCCCATGGTCACAGGCTGGCAGTCAGAGCCTCCCCTCCGCCACAAGACAAGGGCCATCCATTAGGGGGGGCCCTGGTGTCCTGCTGGACTGGAGGAAGCCAATGGGGGGGGCAGAATGTGTTGAATAGCCCACCCAGCACCTGAGAAGCGAGGCAGCCCCCTCCCACCCCTGCATCTGGAGGGAGGAGAGGGTGTGCAACCAGGAGGGATCCCCAGAACAATGTCCTCAGATGGCGCCTGCACTCGGAGACGGCTGGAGAGCAACTCGAGGTGAGGATCTCGTGGGCCGCCGGCCAGGGGCAGGGGGAGTCTCTGCGCATAACTCAGAGCTGCGCGTGTGGGGCTTGCCTGTGGAGGGGAGCCAGCAGCCCAGGGCAGGGCTCGGTGCTCAGGACAAGCCCACAAACATGGAAGATGGCAGATGCTTCCTGTGACGGGCATATGAGCTGCTCTGGAATGGGGCTGGAGGAGACAAACCCGCACCCCCCCCTCCCCCGCCACCGCCCAACACTGCCTGCCACGGAGTGTACAATCCTGGACACCCCCACAAAGGCCCAAGGTCTAAATCATGCCATCAGTCACCACTGGCCGCCACATTGGAATTTCTGCAGCAACGCAAGGTTGTTTATCTCTCACTAGGTATGTTAGTCTACTAGAGAAACAAATTCATAGACACTCAGGTGAGTTAAGAGAGAACTTTATATAAAAGAGCAATTGTACCTTAAGAAAACATCCCAGCCCAGGCCAGATCAAGTCCTTAAGTCCAATAATACCCCTTACGTCAACACTAGTCCTCTTTGGACTCACACAGCACATGAAATTGTGCTGAATGCAGGAGGATCAACAGACGGGGGTGGGGGGGGAAGTCTTGTGGATCCAGTGGTGGTGGGAGCATCTCAGCACTGGCGTGGGTCTCCATGTGGCTCCTCCAGCTCCAGGGCTCTGGCTGCAATCAGCGTGGCTCCATGTGGCTTGTCAGCAGGAAGCTGAAATAGATTGTGCCTGGCCTCCAGTGAGCTACTGATCTCTGTAGGGTCTCCAAATGAGGTCATCAAGCTGGGACCCGATGTGTCAGGCTAGACTCCACCCCTCTGTGAGTTAACAGGAGATTATATCATTGCCACACGGGGCAACAACTGAGCTGCCACTGGACTCTGGGGACATACATGGGGAGGGATGTTCTTTCGATTCAGACCAACCCAGGGAGTGAATTGTTGCCCCTCTAAAGAAGCTTGTCCACACAGCTGGGTCCCGGTTCTGTCTGACATCACTGCCCTCCACTCTGATCTGTGTGGTGGATCCTCACCTGTGGTGTGACGGAGGTGGGACTGGAGAGGAATGATAATGCGGCCAGATGCCATCTACAGGATGAAGCTATTTTGAGTCAATCTCTTTTCAGTTAGAAAAGATGTTGAATGATGGAGCAGGGGTCGGAGAGACCTGCTACCATGGAGAAAGAAGAGGCAGGAGCAGAGCACATCCTTTGGACCCAAGGTCCCTGGGCCCAGAACCTCCTAGACTCAGGGGAAGATGGATGCCAAGTCACCAAGTCACATGGAGCTCCCCAAGGATCACCAAGCACATGGATGTGGACAGCAGACAAGGACCTTCCTACAGAGAAAGGGCCTCCCCTAGGCTGGTGTCCTGATGTCCAGCCTCCTAAACTGTGAGCATGAACTTCTGTTGGTCAAAGCCCTCCCTGATGGAGCCCTGGTAACGCAGTGGCTACTTATCTGGCTTCTAACCACAGACCAGCAGTTGGAAACCACCAGCCACTCTGCGGAAGAAGCATGCGGCTCTCTACCTCTGTAAAGAGCAAGTCGGAAACCCCAAGGGGCAGTTCTACCCTGTCCCATGGAGTCGCTGTGACTCGGAATCCACCCAACGGCAGTGAGTTTGGTTTGGTGGCCTAGAGGGTGCGTGACGGGATGCCAGCCACTAAAAATTCAGCAGTTCAAAACCACGAGCTGCTCCTTGGGAGAAAGATGAGGCTTTCTGACCTCCCATAAATAGTTAGTCTCAGAAACCCATAGGGGTAGTTATAGCCCGTCCTAAAGAGAGGGTACCTGGGCCAAAGGGAGTTCTCCCTTCTAAGCTGTGGAAGACGCAAGGAGGCACCAGGCCTGGCAAGACCCAGTGTCCAGGGATCTGGCCTAGCCTAAGGATTCGAAGCGAATGGCTGCAGGCTGCAGTGAGTCATGCTGGGGTTTAGATCTGTATGGGGAAGAGACTGGCTTAGGAAAGCCAGTCAAGCACCTTCATAGGGCTGGAAGGAAGGTTCTAGGCAGGACACAGCTAAGCAGGAACTAGGCAAGAATGAGGGGAGGAGGGAGGGGCACTCCACCGTCGGATCCATAAGGGACATCACAGTAAGCAGAGAAGACTAAAGTCGTTGGGGGGTTCTTCCATTCTGGATCTAAGACCAACACCCCCACGAAAGCCGCAGTCAAGGGGAGAGGGGAAAAAACCTTAAAGATGCCCAGAGA
This sequence comes from Tenrec ecaudatus, assembly GCF_050624435.1. Lineage (NCBI taxonomy): Eukaryota > Metazoa > Chordata > Mammalia > Afrosoricida > Tenrecidae > Tenrec > Tenrec ecaudatus. The sequence continues at coordinate 4,717,101 of NC_134542.1, forward strand.
GGGTGGGGGAGGGGAAATGAGCTGATACCAAGGGCTCAAGTAGAAAGAAAATGTTTTGAAAATGATGATGGCAGCCTATGTACAAGTGTGCTTGACACACTGGGTGTATGTATGGCTTGTGATAAGAGCTGTAAAAAAATCCAATAAAATGATTTTTTTTTTAAAGTAAAGATGCTGCTTTGAGGACTAAGGGGCACCTGACTGAAGCCGTGGTCTTTTTAATCAGCTCACATGCAGGTGAACACGGACGATGAGCAGGGAAGACCGGAGAAGAGCAGATGCCGTGAGTGGGGTGTTGGTGACGACTGGAAGTACCGTGAGCTGACGGAAGACAAACAGCTCTGTGGTGGAGGGAGGGCCACCTTTGTAGTAAGGAGGGTGAGATTTTGCCTCACATCCTTCGGGCATGTGATCAAGAGGCGCTGTCCCTGGAGAAGGACATCGCGCTTGGTAGAGGGGTAGTGACAAGAGGATGGCCCTTGATGAGAGGCAGTGACATCGGTGGGCTGAAACGTGACGGTGCCGCGTGCTGGACATGGGGCCATCAGTGGGAATTACAGCACTGACGACCAACACTTCACCTGACCGACAAACTCGAGAGAAAGTCAGGGCGTCACTAGATCTCACCGAGGACTAACGTGTGCCTGACTCAAGATCACAAGAAAAACAAACAGAGCAAGCAACTCTCTGGGGGAAGAAGTACAGGCAGAAGGCTCCTTGACGAGGGGGCGGTGAGACCCAGCATCCCCAGGACGACCTCAAAGGAGACGGACGCACACAGCCGCTGCCACGCTGGGCTCAACCGTAAGCACGGTGGAGAGGGAGCCACAAGTCTGGGCGGGGATTTCTCCTGCCGTGCTTTTTGGCACTGGTGGGTGCAGTTGAATCCGCTCCAAACCCAACTCGGAGGCGGAAGCTGTCGGTTTCCAGAGGAGAGGCTGCCCCAGAGGCAGTGGGCATACAGAGTGGGCAGCAGGGGCCCCGAGTTCTCCAGCGGAGGGTCAAGGCTCCAGCTGCAGAGATGGCCTGGGACTCTAGGCCTGGCCCTGCCGAGGGAGGCGGGGCTGGGACAAAGCTGTGGACACAGGGCCTGGCAGGCCAGGTCCCCAGGGCCCCAACATGTGATGTTCCCCTAGCCAGAGTCACGTGTGCAAACAGCTCTCAGCGAGCATGCTCTGCACTCCCGCTATAGGGAAGGCCAGTCTTTCTGAAGGAGCGAGTTTGGGGGGTTTTGTTTTTGTTTCTTTAATGTATCACTGTTTGGGGGCCCTTACAAATCTTATAGCAATCCATCATTCAGTAGTATTAAGCACACTTGTACATATGTTGCCGTCAACATTTCCAAAGCAAGTTCTTTCTATCTGACCCCTTGAGTTTGGTGGTGTTTTTTTTTTTTAACACCAGTGGTGACAGGGCCATGTTTACCTCCAGCAGCTCACTGCCCCCTGGTGTTTGTCTCTGGAAACCCCAGCCCAACACCGGAGGGAGGAAACAGACCCAGACCCTGCGTGGGACCGGCATGACCTGCAGCCAACACCTCTTTCTCATCACAGCTCACTACAAGGAGAGGAGGAGATGAATCCTGCTGCGGGGGGCCAGTTCTGCAGTGAGAACACATGTCCCCTCAGGACGGGGGCGGCCCTGCTCCTCAGAGAAGCCCCAGGGAGGACAAGCACCCTGGTCGTCTGCCCTGGGTCCTAGAGGGAGGCTGTCCCTCCTCAGTTAGTGCTGACTGGGGGTCCAGCTAGACTTGAGATCCCAAATGAAAATACACTGAGAACAGAGGAAAGAACCCCCCCCCCAGGGCAGGTGTGGGTGCCTGGTGATAGGGGGATAGCCAGGAGGAGGTTCAGCAGCGCTGTCAGTAAGGGAAGAGGAGTTGGGGGAGGGGGAGGTGGCGGAGACAGCTGGAGCAGGGCCTGGCAAACTGCCACAGCTGAGGGCCAGCGAGTGAAGGGCTGAGCTTTTCCTCGGCCAAAACACACAGCTGAGGGTACAGGTGGTTCTGGGTAGGAATGTCTGGCTTACTGGAGGCTCCTGGTGCATCCTGCTGCTAATCTCAAGGTCAGCAGTTTGAACACACAGATGCTCCTCGGGAGAAAGATGAGGCTTTCTTCGCCCAGAAAACAGTCTTGGAATGCCAAATGGGCAGTTCTACTCTCTCTACAGGGTCGCCGTGAGTTGGAATCGACTTGGTGGCGGGGGGGCGGGGGTTGTGACTGAACCAACCTTCAAAGAAGCCAAGCACTGCCATCAAGTTGATTCTGCCCCCAGTGGCCCCACCAGCCTCGAAGTGACCCAGCAGGACAGGGCAGAACTGCCGCTGAGGGTTTCCACAGCTGTAAATCTTCACTGCCTGCCTCCTCTTGTTCCCACGGAGTGCCCGTGGCCTCCCACCGCAGACTACGCGGTAAGCAGCAGCTGATTAGCAAGGGAGACTTGACTCCTGTACTTGCTGGTTAATTAACATAAACCCCTCCCCTGTCCTCTGCACACCCACCCCCAGGCTCTCGTCTGCAGAACGGTGGCCACCTGCGTCCAGGACTCCAGGTGAACCAGGTGGTAATCAGAGTGGGGCGAGGAGTCTCTGATGAGCAAGGACACAGCCTGCTCCCAGGCCACTGACCCAACCCACTCAATGAGGTCCTCCAGCCCCGTACACCCCAACTCTACCAGGGCAGACAGCAGCCTTCTCAGTACAACCTAGAAATTTCCATTCCAGCCCCCCAAGCAGGGCTTCAAACCTGTTCCTTCCCGTTCCTTTCAGTTCCACATCCCGGGCTGATCATTCAAATTTCCTTCCTGGATACAGCACATCCTATAGGTCCCCAGGCCATTCTTGTGCATATCCTGGCATACCCTGGGGGACCCCGTCAACATGTAGTGTATCTGGCTGGAAACTCAGATTCTCAGCCAGGAGTCACATCAGCGCCAAGGTTGGAAGCTCCGGAAAGGCAAGGACGTGTTGTCAGGAGGGAGCAGTGCCTGGAGAAGGACATCAGGAAGAGCAGTGACAAAGAGGACCTTGGATAAGATGGACGGGCACAGTGGTTGCTCACACATCACATGAAGGTGAGGATGGCACTGGGCGTGGTACACAGGGCTACCAGTCAGAGTCAACTCTACAGAAGAACAGCAACACACTGGTCAGGCGAGGACACCGGTCGTCACTCGTAGAAACGACCTAGGCGTTCTTTTAAACACCTACGCCGCTTCCCTTTGCCGCTCAACAGCTGGGTTTTGCTGTTTTCCACTCGTGGACTGTAAGTATCCCAGCAGGGCTGCAGGGGTGCATCAGCGAGCCTGCTGCAGTCATAAAAACCAAACTCACTGCCCTCAATTCCATTCTGACCAGCGACCTTGTAGGGCCCAGCAGAATGGCCCCGGGGGGGTCCCAAGAAGCGATCTCTTCCTCAGCTGTCTCGCTCGGGGTGGCGGGTGGTTTCAAACTGCTGATCTTGCCCAACGCTTAACCACGACACCACCAGGGCTCCTAAGCTGCAACCAAGGAGTGACATAAAGACCAAGCCTGTGGCCAGTCAGGTCATGTCCCTCTCCTGCCACCTGCTGGCCGCTGCTGGGAACGCCTAAGCAGACAGAACCAACTGGCACAGCTTTGCTTAGAGACATTGTAACAATCAAACCGGCTACACAGGTTCACAAGATTGAAACAGGAGCTGGAAGTAAGAAAGCGCAAGTGTAGGCAGTTGCATGAAGGTGAGGGTAGCTTGTCTCAAGGAGCGTGAACCACACAAGGGATTTCAGGGTCTGGACTCAACAGGGATACTGCGCTGGCTCATGCCAATCCTGGCCACCCAGGCTCCCACAGAAACCGGCTTCGGCCAGCAACCTCTGCTGGCCTGCTCTCTAGCAGGTCTTTGGTCTCCCAGCTCGGCCCCTGGAGTTCCTCTGTCCATGCTTTACTCCTCTTCCCAGCCATGTGGCCAAGGTAGCGACACCCCACCCCACTCCCCGCCCCGCCCCGCCGCCTCTGCAACCCGGCCTGAAATAGAGTTGTGTTTGATGGTGTTGGAGGATTCTCTGCTTGTTTCAAAGCAGCATATTGGTGTCTCTGTGTCACTCTGTCCATGTATGGACATTTGCCCCATCCTGCTGCACACATACCGGGATCCTAAGCTCACTGCTGCTCAGAACCCATTCGGACCCAGCACGCTGCTCCTGAGGGTCTCCAAGACACTCAGCCTTTCGGGGAGCAGACAAGACACTCATCTTTCTCCAGCAGGCGGGGCGGGTAGTCCATCTGAGCAGCCTGCTTTCCCATTAGCAGCCCAACAGGTATGTCAAGGCATGCCGACTCATGGAGACCCTACAGGACAGGGTAGAGCGGTTTCTGAGACTGCCACTCTTTACAGCTGGTGGTTCTGAACTGCCGACCTTCTGGTTAGCAGTCCAATCCCTACCTTGCTACTACCAGGAAATCCAAAGATCTGATTTCTGGTGATACCTGCTGGTGGGTGGTCCGGAGTGGAGCCTCAGCCAAGCCCCACTGCCAGCTCAGCTGGCCCACCTCCTCCCTGTCAATGCCAGCCCTGGGGTCCTCAGCCCAGCCACTGCCTCAGCATGGGGTGCAATGAAACGGTCTTTAGAAAATGGTTTAATGCCACGTTGTTATAGCAGTGCTAGTTGAAATTAAAGACAATGACCTAGAAGACATGCATCCTCTGCTCAGGCCTTTATAAGCCTGCCCCACCCCGTGAATGAGGTCCTGTCCTGAGAGGGAGCCTGGCAGAGGGGACCAGGGCCCGGGCAGTCCCATGAGGGAGAACAGAGAGCATGGATTAAAAAGCCTGAGCAGCAGTGTGTGGGAAAGTCAGGGCTGTGACTTAGGCAGGGGAGAAGGAAGGAGAGAGGACATGGGGTCCCGCACTGGAGTTTAATAACGAAAGTCACTCGAAACAAAGTAATCCCAATGGAGCCCACCAGCCACTCCGAGGAAGACTATGACCTGGCGACCCTCCTGAGGTCTCACTGAGGGGAGAGCCTGGGCAACCAGAGGGGGCAGTTCTTCAGTGGTCCCACATCATTGGTCACCAGGATCAAGTGTTGGGGTCCCCTTCGTCGCCAGCAGAGGGCAGCATCGTAAAGACTAAGCCTCTTTCAGTAGGAAGCTCATGACTGACCAAGCCCAAACTCACTCTGAAGGAGCCCACTCACAGCCACCCTGCAGGACAGGGGGGAACTTTCCCTGTGGGTTTCCGAGGCTGGGACTGTTCACGGGAGTAGAAAGTCCTGTCTTTCCCCGAGATGGTTTCGAACTGCGGATCGCAGCCCTGCACAGAACTGCCCAGGCTCCCAACAAACCCGTCAGCTTGTGAGAGTCCTACAAGACCCCCGTTAAAATATCTCCATCAGTGTCTCCACCGAAGCCTGGACTGTGCCCTCTGTAGACTGCCAAGCATCTACACTCCCCATGAGGTGAGCAAGGGAGGGCGGCGGACAACCTGATCCTGCACGTGATCCTGCTGCCTTCGATGATCCGCCACTCACACGAAGTCTGACTTTGCGGCTCAGAGCCAAAGACAGAGCCTGTGTGTGCCTCAGCATGTAGGGGGCTTCCCCAGACCCAGGAGAAAATGGAGTTGAAAGATCTTGAAGTGTGTGTGTGTGTGTGTGTGTGTGTGTGTGTGTGTGTAAAAGGGTTTTTCTTGGGGGAGGGGTACACTGCAGGCACCAACTGGCTTAAACAGAGCAACAACAGTAAAATATCTTAAAAGACAGTTTTAACAGAGTTCAGAAACGTGTCAACGAGGCAGGGAAAGCATCTGTGGTGTAAGAGAATTAATCAGAAAAACACATACCCCTTCCCACTTCCAGTAGCTTGGGAATGTCACTGTCACCCAGGGTGCGGATGGCACAGGACCGGGCAGTTTTCCTCTGTTGTGCATAGAATCACTCTGTGTCAGAACCGACTAGCCAAGGGCAAGTCAAAGGTGACTCTGGCGTCTCAGGCTGGCGGAAGGTCTTCGTTGCATGCCTGCTCCTCTCGGGACGGGCACCTGTGAGTCAGTGACCAGAGAAGCCAGCTGCTGCTGGGTCCATTCACATTCATGGCACCAGCGTCTGCACCTCCCAACCCCACCCTCACCCCAGCCCCGAGTATCAGGGCAGAACTGGGCTCCACGGGGTTCTAGGCGGCTGTTCTTTCTGTTCTTTTGGAAGGAGGTGCCAGGCTTGTCTTCCAGGGCACTTCCAGGTCACCTTTCCGATAGCAGTGAGCTCCCCCCATCAAAAAATAAAAAATACCTTACTCCCTGCTGTTGAGCTAACTCTGATTCACAGAGACCCTACAGAACAGAGTAGGTAGAACTGGCTCTGTGGTGGGGAGTTGGACTGTACTGTGGATGGGAGACTGGGGGTGGGGGGCAGTATGGGAAGGTAGAGCAGGTAGTACAGATGGGGGAGGCAGTTCAGGCTCACAGTCCTAGGACTCTCGGGGAAAGGCAGCAGCTGTGGAGCTGGCCCCCCTCAGGGCAGTGGGGCTGACTGGCGCATCCATCCTGGCCGATGTGCTGAGAGCCACGGCCCCCACAGTCCTGTTCTGAGCAGGCGAGTTCTGGAAGCCCGGCACAAAGGCCATCTCTCTGCTCCCAGGCCTGGACACCAGGCCTTTGTGTCTGACTGAGAGAGATGGCATTTCAGAAATTGCCAGGCAGCTCCCGTTCTGAGGAGGGCTGAATGTCCTGCTTGTTCCCCCTTCGTGGAGACCAGGCTCTGCCAGAACCCCTAGGAGGAGGGGCAGGCATCGCCTGGGCAACCTGGGGCCTGGCCGCCACCAGCAGGGCCAGGCAGCACCACTGCACACCCTCCAAGGAGCACCCACCATGGGTGGCAGAGCCATCAAGGTGGCGGCACGGGCCGAGTCCATGGCCCTGGCTGCTTGTGCACTGCAGCAGCAGCAGTCATCCTGAGGGACCCTGGCTGCCAGCCTGATGACTGGAGGTGTGTTTCCACCCAGTGGTGCCAGTAAGAGAGGCTTGGCAACCTCCTGGCCATCAGAAACCCTGACGGGACCCACTACATAGCCGCTTAGTTCCAGGGAGCTGGAGAAGCAGAAGAGCAGCCAGGGACAGGCCCGTTAAAGGGGGGCAGAGGCAGTGGGTTATTTAATGTAGCTCTTCCAGCTGAAGTCTTTAACTCCCACCAAAGACCTCTCCCTGGTAAGAAGGTGTGGGGTGGGAGGAAGGGGGAGATACTGATGGGATTCGCCTATGAGTAATTGTGAATAGGAGTCCTTGGATATAAAATGAGCCCTCTGAGAAGCAGAAGGAGGGATCTCATTATCAGCAAAAGCCAGGAGAGGACCGTGTCCTCTGGACCCGAGATCCCTGCACAGTGAACCTCCTGGATCCAGCTGCCGGCTATGACATCAGACAGCAGCACTGTAGGAACCAAAGCAGGGACAACCCACAGAGCAAGTCAAGCAGAGTGCTGTTGTGCAGAGGGCTGGCTTGTGGAGTGGGTGCTCTGGGCACTTAATTCCGGGTTTAATTAAGTTTTGCAACTTAATTGAGGCTTGCGGACCTTCGAAGCTCCAGCTGAATGCCTTTGGGTTGAGGCTTACAGCGGAGCCCTGGCTGAACAACTGTATCCTGAGCATCCCTCACCAGCACTGCAACCCGTTAACCCAGTGGTCCTCAACCTTCCTCATGCCGCAGCCCTTCCATAGTTCCTCATGTGGCGGTGACCCCCAACCATGAAATTATTTTCATTGCTATTTCTTTACTGTCATTACTGTTATGAATCATGCAACCCCTGTTCAACACCCAAAGGAGTCGCAACCCACAGGTGAGAACCACTGTGCTAACTTCTTTAATAAGCCCCTTAACGATAAGTGGTGTGATGTGTTACACGTGAGTTCATCAGTTCAAAACCACCAGCTGCTCCGTGGTAGAAAGACGAGGCTTTCTACTCGCATGCAGAGTGACAGTCTCAGAAATCCACAGGGGCGGTTCTACCCTGTCCTCCAGGCTCTCTGTGAGTCAGAAGTGATTCCAAGCCGGAGAGTTTGGTTTCTTGGTTGTTGTTTTTTTTCTTTTTTTTCTTTTTTTTATTTTCTATTTTATTGAATTTTTGCCAAAAGGGTCAGTGTGAGGTGGTTGTTTTCTTTTTAATCATGATAGTAGTCCATGGATTCTGTATGGGCGCAGAGAATTGGAGGGGGGTTGGGGCGTCCGAGCTGACAAAAGACAGGGCTGGAATGCAGAGGGCATTAAGTGGCAGAGTAAAGGCCTGGCGACCTGCCTCTGGATATTCGGGGCAGTTCTGTCCCTCGGGGCAGCTCAGCTGGACCGCACCTCCCAAGGGCAGCCTTTGCCCAGGGAGCAAGCCCAGAGGCAGAAAGGACTGGGAGAGGGGTCAGACGATAGCACAGGGGTGGGGTGGGGGTGTCCAGCAACCATCCTCCTCTGCTTGCTGCCCACTGACTTGAGGCCTTTCGTCTGTTCGTTCTCTCTTGGCCTGTTCTCCTCAGAACGCCCTGCCTCAGTGCCCTCAGCACTATTTCTCCGTCCCTGCCTGGAGTGTCCTCCACCAGGCGGTCATTGGGCCCCAGATTAAAATGAAACGGCCCCAAAGCAGGGATTCTCCCGGTTCTGACCAGCCCGACCTAACCTCCCATTGGGGAGGCCAGAGGCAGAGCTGCGCAGCGCTGCCAGGATGTGTGTGTGTGGTGGGGGTGGTCTCGTGTGATTGGGGCTGTGGAACCCAGACATCGGAGGGAGAGCCCCCGCTGCCGGGGAACTTGACTCCATCCACCACAACGCACCTGAACTAGAACCTCTGCTAAACAGACGGTGAGCTGGCCAGAGTGAGACATGCTTAATGCACACAGTGCCATCCATCCACTGACTAGGTTCTGTTGAGACGAGAGCTAGCTCGCTCACGCTCTCTCTCTCTCTCTCTCTCTCTCCAGAGGCATTTGATTGATGCCCAATGCCTGGGCTTTAGAGCTCATTCCAGCACAAAGCGAATGCTCAGTCAAGCTGGTGGTGCAGTGGTTAAACCCGCAGCTGGGAATGGAAGGTCAGCAGTTTGAAACCATCAGCCGCTCTGCTGGGGAAAGAAGAGACTTTATAGAAGTGAGTTTCTATAAAGATGACACTCTGGGTTCCACCTGCCCTACAGGGTCGCTGTGAACCCACTTGCCGGCAGCAGGGAAGATATGTGGTTATTAGACCAGACCGGGCTTCAGGTGCCACAGGTGCCAAGATTGAGCCAGCCAGTCCTATGCTCATGAAAAGCCAACAGGAAGGCTTCAGACAAGTTAGAAGGACTACTGGCCACACAGGGAGGCCAGGACAGATGTGGGCGGTGGGGACACATAAACTCGATATTTGGAACTCTCTAGTCGAGAGAGCCGAATCTACCTGTCTTTTTGAAAACATTTTTACCAGCAACCCCCCAGCTCTTCTCACAGGGAGATGGAGGGAGGCCTGCCTATGCCGGACGTGTCATCCAGACACCCAGGCCCCAGAAAAGGACATCATGATCAGGGGTGGGGGTTAAAGGGGTCGAGTCGAAGGACTCAGAAGGACCCCAAGATCAAGCCCCTGCAGGGCCCCGCAGCCTCCTAATGACCTTGCAGTGTGTGAGCCACCCCGCGCCCCCCCTCCCCCGCTGCAGCCTTGGGGCCGTCCCTCTCACGGCACAGGTCTTCCTCTTTGTTGATACCCCGTGACTTTCCCAGGTACAAAGAGGGCTCCCAGATGCAGCAGTTCACAGGGGCAGTTCCACCCTGTCCCATGGGGTTGCACTCAACAGCAGTAAGCTGGGTTACTTTGACTTCCCCCAAGCTGGCTGTCCCTTCCCCAGCAACTGATGGCTCCTGAAAACGAACCCAAAATCCGTGAGACCAAGTCTCGCCACTCTTGTTTCCAAGGAGCATCTGGCTACACCTCTTCACAGGCAGAAGTGTTTGTGCTTCAAGACAGAGGGTCAAACCCCACCCCCGCACCCCCACCCCCAGGAGCCCAAGCCATGCAGAGGACTCCAGGCCACACAGCCACAAGAGGCTCAGACAGATCAACCATCACGGAGACACAGGATCGGGCATAGTCCCATCCTGCTGCTTGTGGTGTCTGAGTCCACTCAAGGTATCTAACAAGGGCAATGACTCCAATTGACCTGACGGTTCACTAGGGCTCTGATTTCCCCCCAACACACCCCTGCCACCGCCACCCATGCTGGGGGCACTCATGACTCACCCACACCCTTCTGTCGCCCTGATAGGACACCTCATCCTCAAACAGCAATAGTGCTGGGTCCAACTCTATGTCCCTACGCACCCCCCTCCCCACCCCCATAACTGTAATCACCAAACTCACTGCCATCAAGTAGATGCTGGACAAGGTAGAACTGCCCCTGTAGTGTCTGAAGCTGTCACTTTTTACGGAGTAGAAAGCGTCATCTTTTTCCTGTGGAGCAGCTGGTGGTTTTGAACTGATAACCTTGCGGTGAGTACTCCAGCCCATACCCACTACTCCACAGGACTGGGCCCGTCATCATGTTATTTCGCTATAACACAAATCCACTGCACGAGGAATTCAAATTAGAGGGACTCAACTGCCCTACCCATCAAGCTGAATGTTTTGGAAAGAACCATCAAAGAAGGCAGCCTTATCAACACAGGAATACTATTTCATAAGACGTGGGTCAGACACCCCTTCGGAGGGCCTTCTCGCTGCCCCTGACTTCCCCAAGCATGAGGTCCAGCTCCAGAGACTGACCAAGCCTCGCCACAGAGCCAGGAGCTGGGGTGGGGCTCACAGCAAAAAGGCAGTTGATGTCAGGGTCAGTTGCTGACCTGGGATGTCCCCGCGAGAGCCAGCCTAGGACAGGGCTCCTTGGCGTTGTCATGGCTGACTCCTGAGAAGTCTCTCACCAGACTTTTCCAAAGGAGCCACCAGAGCGCAGCCTCTCTCTCCACAACTCCGTACAGGGCGAGAGGGGACTCGGAGAAAGCAGGTGTGGGAGGGTCCCAGTGACCAGGGAGCCTTCCCTGTGGGTGAGGAGGTAGACCAGGGAGCCTCCCGCATGGAGTACCACCTCTCCAATTTTTGAAGAGAGACTTCCTTGTACATTCTAAGCCTAGGGGACACACCTCTCGGCCTGCCTTAAGGAAGTTCGGTTGCCTTCAAGGGCAGGGCCCATCGCCAGCCCCCAAAATAAACGGATTCCAAGCTGGGGGCAGGGCTGGTATGTGGTGGCAGCTGCAGGGGGCGGGGGAGGGTGCTGAGGGGGTGCCCCACCCACAAGCCTGACATGAACAGTTTAGAAGGACTCCAATTACACCTGGGCCCCTCCTCAGCCAGGCGGGGGTGGTGATCCAAGATGCCTGTGGATGGGACCCCATCAGGGAGGGGGGCAGGTCAGGGGCAATCTGGACAAGCAGACGGGGAGGGTGTTGGAGAAGGAAGAGGCAATCGCAGAGGAGACCAGGCCGCAGCTATTTTCTCCCATCCAGGTACTAACCAGGCCCAACCCTGCTTAGAGATGAGACACCTTCAGGGTGGTATGGCCGTAGACCAGGTGGCAGCTATTCACAATCCTGGCCAGTGAGCATGTGTTTCATTTCCATGTTTAATTCCCATGGCACTCCCCAGTCCAAGGCAGGAATGGCTTCCCAGCGGACAGCTAAGTGATCCGGAGGGATTGCGGGGCTGGTTTTCAGAAGTGGAGAGCCAGGCCTCTCTCTTCCTAGTCTGTTGAAATCTGAAAGCTCCGCTGTAACCTGTCGGGCATGCTCGCACCACATGGCCCCCACGAACAGGGTGGTGGTGGCTATGCTGGAGGTGAGAGAAGTACCAGTACGTGCAGGTTCTGCAGGGCGTGGGGCTATCTCAGGGACTCGGCCTGAGCTGCAGAACGAAACCCTCCATTGGAGACAGCTGCTGGGGTCCTCGCCTCTCCCACCATTGGACTAGGTCCACTGTGGGACTAAACTGTGCTTGCTAACAATAATCCCAGAAGCCCTGGTGATGCCGAGGCTAAAGCACTCTGCTGGGAACAAAGAGGTCAGCCTCTGCTAGGGTGAAAGATGAGGCAGTGGTTTCCGGGAGTAAAACTGGGCGGCGGTTCTGCGCTGTGGGGTCGCTGAGTCAGAATCCACTAACCCAGCAGTGTGAGTGAGTGAGTGAGTGAGTGAGTGTTCGTTCGCTCGCTCGATCGTTTAATCATAGTAATCGCAGCCCTCCCCTGCCGGCCTGTAATACGACCCGGTTTCACCGTCCATCAGAGGGAAACGTGCACAGTGATGTCACATCGTGTGACCTGGACCTGGGCACCAGCCAAGGTCAGAGCCACAAATAGACTTTCAAAGGCTGTTGAGGCTGAAAACAATGTGTGTGACAAAGGGCCTCCGTGAAGAGAGATTACAGGCCTGTCCAGACCATTCCCTCAGGACGATGAGCTCACAGCAGCCTGGCCCTCCACAAGGGGCCTGGAGAGCCCCGGCCACTCACGCAGGAGGACGGGAGCGAGGGGCCCCACCTGAGCGTGCCTGGGGAGGACGAGGGGGCGGGGTTCGGCGCGAGCAGACCTGAGAAGCTCCGCCCACTCACAACAGGAGTGGGGAGGGGCTCCACCTGAGCGGGCCTGGGGAGCCCCGCCCACTCACAGGAGCAATAGCGGCAGGTCTGGGGAAGGGAGGGGCTCGGCCCGAGCAGACCTGGGAAGCCCCGCCCACGAGCAGGGCCGCTGAAGCCCAGGCTTTGGTTACAGTTCCCGCTGGGCCAGGCCTCCTCTGTCACCTCAGGGTCCCAGGTGGCATCAGAGGCTTGCACAGACCCACTACTAAAGGAAAAATGATCGGTACAAGCCCGCCTCGCGGGACCTGAGAGTAAAGGCCTGGCGACCCCATTCAGGAAGTCACAGCCAAGAACGCGCCTCCCCCCCCCCCCCAGCACAGGCCTGGACTGCCCCCTTCTCCCCCCAGCCCCCAGCGTCGCCATCGGTGGGCACGGCTCCACGGCACCGGGTCTGCCCTGGTTTCTGAGAGAGGTGACCCAAGTGGACCCCACATTCACGCCTGCAGCCCAGTGTCTCTCACACCAATCACTCACTCTCTCCAAGCCACGGTGACAGCACTAATACCCTGAGACTAGCACACCTGCTCCCGTTTCCCAAAGCCGCATTATCAGCAGGTCCCCCGCTCAGACATGCACACACAGGGGTCTACTGCAGCCACTTCCCGGCCTGCGCTAAAAAGAGACCGGGATCCAATTAATGCATTCATTTCCGCCGCACAAAGACCCACAACCGTGGGGTTTCTGACGCCTGGAGGAAGCCAGGCCGGCTGGCAGGACACAGGAAGTGGGGGGCAGGGTGGACAGAGAGCAGTTCCAGCCAGTCCGGAATCCACTGGACAGCAGTGGGTCTGGGTTGATTTCACAGATGGAAAAATGGAGGCAAGTGTCACACACGCAAAGCCTCCACCAGCTGCAAGGGGGCGGAGCCATAATTTGCACCTGAGCGCCTGCCTGCAGGGGCCTGCTCTCAACCAGGCCTCAGGGACTCCACCACAGAAGCAGCCAAATGTGGAGTTGGCAGCTGCTACAGGACCAGGGGCCACCGACAGGGCAGCCCTTGGGAGTGGCAGCAGGAAGCCAGTTAAGTCAGGGTAACCAGGTCACTGGGGAGGGCTAGGGAGTGGGCAGGGTGGGTGGGCGTGACTACCCGTGCTCCTCACCAACTGATGCATGCCCCTAGGGGCACCAAGCCCTCCGGCGGCTAGATTCACTCACAGGGACCCTCTGGGCAGGACAGAACTGTCCCCCAGGGTGCCCCAGACTTGTCATCTTAGTGGAAGCCCACTGCCCTGTCGTTCTTTTGGGGGGGTGGGGGGCGACTGATGGGTGCAAACTGCCATCCTTTCGTTTAGCAATGGAGCTTGTAACTGCTTCTCCCATCAATCCACTTGGACTCCCTAGGGGCCCCAGAGCTTCCTAGTGGTTACACAGGGGGCTGCTGACCTCCGTGTCTCAATGTGAGCACTTGGGAGACAGGCTTTGTACTCCCATAAGGAATTAGTCTCGGAAACCCACAGAGGCAGTTCCACCCTGTCCTCTAGGGTTGCTAGGAATTGAAACGGACTAGATGGCAGGGAATAACAACAGTAACCTTACAGGACAGAGAAGAACTACCACACAAGGTTTCTGTGGCTGTGCTCCTTTACGGGGCCACTCTGAGAAAAGACTAAGTAACAGTGAGTTTTTGTGGAGCACTGATAGCCCAGTGGGTTACTCTATGGACTGTTAACTACAAGGTCAGTAGTTCAAAACTGTTAGCCACTCTGAGATAGATTGGGGCCTTTTGATCCTATCGAGAGTAACAGTCTCAGAAACCCACAGCAACTGGTTCTGCCCTCTCCATACGGTCCCTGGTGCATCATCGGTTATTCAACATGGCTCTTCCATCTGGCCTCCAACTCCTCCCATCAAACAACTGCTCCCTGCATGAGTCTGGTAAGAAAGTGGGGGGCGATACTGATGGGATTTACCTGTGTTTATTGCAAATAGAATCATACTGCTTTGTATAACGTGAACCCCTCTGAGAAGCGGGATCTCATTGTCAGCAAGAGCCAGGAATGGAGCGTGTTCTCTGGAGCCAAGATCTCCTGGATCCAGTAGACAGCTATACCATCAGAGGAGCAGCAGCAGAACCGGGAGACGGACCACTGAACAGTGATGGGCCAACCTGCCCGGGGAGCAAGTAAAGCTGGGTGCTTCTGTGGAGCGGGGTGTCTCTGGGCACTTAATTGGGTAAGCTGGGCTTGCTGACCCACAGAAGCATAACTGAGTGCCTGTGGGCTGCGGCTTACTAGAGTGGTGCCTCTGGAAACTTCATTCAGGGAACTGGGCCTATGGGCCCACAGAGCTTGAGCTGAATGCCTGCAGGCAGAGGCTTCCAGCCGAGTGGTGTGCCACTCTGGCCGCTGACGAGCAGCCACAAAGTAACTTTTTTTAATGTAACTTTGTAACATTTCCTGATAAGCAACTTTATCCTGAGCTTTTCTTGCTGGCATTACAGCCTGTCTACATCCTTAATAAACTCTTTAATCATGAAGATTGTGAGTTCTGTGTAGCCATTCCAAATAATGGACATTAGAACCTAGAAATAGAGGTGACTAATTAGGGCAACACAACCAGGAGGCAGAATTGATTCTGGCAATGAGTAGGTTACATGGCATATACATACATCTTTCACGACAGCACACTGCCTCATCTCTCTCCCTCAGAGTGGTTGGTGGATTCGAACAGCTGACTTTAAGTGAATCACTGGGCCACCAGGGCACCTCCAAGGGAAACCCAGCTTCCAGGCCCAGACTCATTAGAGGCTCACTAAGTCCTCCTCAATCCCCAGCACCAACCCCCAAGCAAAAGTATACTCTGGGAATACTGACTTGATGGCAGCCATACTGACCAGGGTTTGAAGACACGTCTGCTGTTTGTTTGTTTGAGTGGGGGAAGGGGGAGGGGAATAAAAGGGGGAGTGTAATCAGAGCTAACACAACAGGCCAATATTGGAATTCCCCAGAGAAGTTGCTCTTCTTCCCCTTTGGAGGAATACTGGGGGTGACCACTGAGGGCCGTGATGTCAGCCCAGGCCCCCTGGGGCCCTGCTGCAGGCACACTCACCATCCTGCAACCTCATCCCCTGCCCTATGCTCAGGCTCCAGGCCCTGCTCTCCACCCCCACCCATGCTGGAGTGCTTCCGGAGGGAAAACCAGGGCTAGAGACACAGGTTAAAAATCCTCAGCTCAGTGGTTTACCAAACACAACAAAAGCCAGGCTAGGGGGGGGGGGGGCCACAAAGGCGGCTATGTCTCAACTTGACCAGGCTTCCTCAGGGTCCCGCCGCCCACAGGCGGTGCTGGCCGTGAACCAGTCACCAGCTGTTCAATCAGAGGCCCTGCTCTCTGCCCGCAGCAGGAAGTGGCCTACAGTCCTCCCTGGGAACAAGCATCTCATGGGCCCTCATGTAAACTCCCAAATGCTTTCTCCAGAGACTGCATCCTTGAGTCAATCCCCTTCTCATCCTCCTGCCAGCTAGCACAGGGAGGCACCACTCAGGAGGCATCCCCTGGGGCCATGGGGGCCCAGATTCCAAGGGGAGGGGGCTCCCAGCCTGTCCCTACCCTAGGTAGCAGAGGAAATGGTGATTAAAAAAAAGAGGGGACAGCCCTTCATCTGAATCAGCAGAGGGAAGGAGAAAGATTTTAACCTGTCATGGGAACACACACCCCCCCCCATCAGCCACCAACAACCAGAGGAAAATTTGTGGGGACACCCACACACAAACTCCTTCCCCACCAGCTCTCCCCCCACGGTAGCCCCACCGACAAATACGCTGGCTTGCTCAAGATCATGTTTGCTGCTGGGTGGTTTGGAATTCCAAGGAAATGGGAAGTGGTGGTCAGGTCCCCAGATCATGCTCCATACAGTGAAGGGTCCGCAGAAAAGAGGAAGACCTTCGATGGGGTGGGCTGGCACGGCGACTGCCACAATGGCCTAAAACACCACAACAGTGGTGAGGATGGCGCAGGGCCAGAGGGGGCGTTTCTTTCTGTTAGGCAGAGATTACTGTGAGTCCAAACCATCTGGATGGCACCTACCGACGGCACAGCCACCAGGGTGGAGGGGAAGAAGTCCCATGCAGTGCAGGGTGGGTGCAGCAAACAAGGGGGAGTGTAAAGCAGCAGCCGTGCGATAGAAGAGTACGCATCTCCTCGGATCTGATGCGGGCACGTCTCCAAGGCTGTCTGTCGTCTTGGTGGTTGTTGGCGTTGCTCTTGGGTGTCGCTGAGTCAGTCCCGACCCATAGCAACCGCGTGCACAAGAGAAGGAACAATGCCCGGTCCCGCACCATCCCACACCCCTTCCTGTCTGTGCTGAAGCCCACTCTTGCAGCCACGGTGTCCATCCATCTCCTTGGGGGCTTCCTCTCTTCCTCTGTCCCTGGATGTTACCAAGCATGTAGTCCTTCTCCAGGGACTGATCTCCCCTGACATGTCCAAAATATGCCAGATGAAGTAAATCTTGACGGAAATAGATAAGCTCATATTTCCCGGGCAACACAGCTGGGGTGGGGTGGGGGGGATTTAAACTGCTGACCTTGGAATTAGCAGCAGGATACATAATGCACTGAGCTTCCAGCAATCCTTAACCGAGGTTTCCAAACCCAAAAATCCAAACTCACCACCACTAAGTTGACCGGGGCCACAGAGACCCTAGAGGGAGTAGAATGTCGGCCGCCCGCCTCCCCTCCCCCAGGCTGTTAACACTTTACAGAAACAGACAGCCTCATCTTTTTTCTGTGGCGTGGCTGGCAAGCTTGAACCACCAACTTCTTGGCTAGCAACCCAACGCCTAACCCACGACGGCACCACCGCATCCCTGAATACCTATACTATTTTTGCCAGCCTAATCAGAGACCAGGGTAGCCTCATCCTTAAAAGCCTGATGAAACAACAAGAGGGCAGGACCCAGGATCCAGGAGGAGGAGTCCAGCAAAAACCAAAGACACACAGGCACACAGTGCCTGTACTTATCTCAGATACTTCCCCGCCACACCAACTAGCATTCAGAGACCCTTGCTAGTAAAAGCCTCCCCCTGCTTGACTGGACTCGCCGAGACTGGAGGGCTCTCCAGTCCAGAGGTGCTCTTCCCATCCTGAACCACTGATGCCCCTGAGCTCGCCTTGGGGCGCACCAGGAGTGACTGGATAAAGTCCACCCCTGTGCAGACGGAGTGCCTTCACCTGAGACCAACCTGTCTTCAATGATTTCAGAACAAAGGTGAGGACCTGGTGTGGGGGAGGGGGGAGGGGGGACACGACAGGACAAGGGACACATAAAATGAGAATGCAAATGATGAGACTAGAACCAGTGCATCACTGGACACTGTCTACAAACCGCTCAGTGGGACCCTGGACTGTAGTGTAAGCCTTCACCAAAAACACAATGAGAGAGACTACGTTTTTGGTTTCTTCTAAGTCTCCACCCACAGAGTCCCGGGCCTTGGCAAGACTGTCACATGACCCTGGGGCCAGCACGAACAGCCACAGAGCAGAGAGCAATCCTGAAATCTAATAGGAAGGGGTCCGGAGCAGCCATTCCAGCCAGAAGGGAGATTTTCAATAAACTGGAAATTCCAGTCCGACCGATCCCAGCAGGGCAAGGGCCTCCTCAGAAGGCTCTTTTGGTAGAAAGGACACTGTGTTTAGGGGTCCACAGAGCATGGCTGCCCACCGCCACCTGCCAGGCACCCAACAGCCACAACAAAACCCCACTGCCATGGAGTCAAGTCAGACTGCCAGGGATGCTACAGGACAGGGCAGAGCTGCCCCTGTGGGTCTTCCAGGCTGTGACTCTTCAAGGCTGGGAACAGACAGCTTCCGCTGCTCCGTCAGTGCATATATGGTGTGTTGGAACCATCAACCTCGGGTGAGTGGCCCCCAGGGATCCTCCCACTCTGTAGAAGAGTAGCCAGAATGGTTCATGAAGTCGGTGGCTAACGAGGAAACCAGCCACTGAGCACCCACAGTTCAGCTTGGACATGCATGGGGGCACTATGCTCTGACCCAACCGGCTGAGCACATAACTCAACCAGGAAACACTTTTGCAGTGGGTGGAGGTGGATACACCGTGTTTGGGAAAGGTTACACTGTAACTGTAGACCCGCAGCTATTGAGGGGAGGGGGTGGGGGTGGGGATTTCAATGGCGAATCCTCAGTGCCAGGAGGGAAACCATGAATCACAGCAGCTTCTGGCTTTGGTTTTGACCAAGTAAGGGGCGGCTGTGCCCAGCCAGGACCCTGGCAGGCTTCGATGGCCCTGGCTCTGACAGCGCCCGTCCAGCAAACGAAAAACGCTTCCAATGGCGATGGTAGAAACGTTGTGTTTCTACCTCCAGGAGCCTGTTCACACTAAGGGTCTCCTTTCCTTCCACGCTGTTTTCCTTTCTGCTTCGGATTCCCATGCCATCCAGTCGATTCTGGCTCCTGGACACCTCCCCGCTCCATGCCCCACCTCGTGTATCACAGCAGAGCTGGGCTCTGGTTTTCAGAGGCAGGTCTTTCAAACAAGGATCTCCAGGCCTTTCTGCAGAGGCACTTCTAGGCGACCAGGAACCCCAGCTTTCCAGGTCGCAGCCGAGCTTGGTCACCGTCTGCACTACCGGGGCTCCAACTGCTCGAACGGCCAGCACGCTGAGAGCTCAGGCCGGTGCTGAGAGCTGCGGGGAGGCTGGCCAGGGGAGGAAAGGAGTAGAGACAGGAAAGGGACAAATCACACCCCCAGGTAGAGCTGCCCCTGTGGGTTCCCAGACTCTGACTCTTGAAGAGAGTAGAAAGTCCCCTCTTTCTCCCACGGGGCAGCTGGTGGTTTCAACCTACCTTCACAGCAGCTCGCTACAGCACCAGGGCTCGTGAAATGGGTGTCCACCTAACAAATGCTGACTCAAACCGCCTTCCGAATCTGCACCACACACGTGTGCATGTGCGCACGAGAAAGAAGGAAGGTGAAGATGCACATTGCCGTTGCCACCATCTGTGTGTGTGTGTCAAATTCAGTGGTGTTTGCAAGTTACAATGTTATGTAACCGGAACCACTTGTATTTCCGAAACTGTCACCAGCCCATGCAGAAGCTCTGCACCCTCCCCCCAAGCAGTCACTGCCCACCCTGCCCCATAACCACTGGGCCCATCTAAGCATCTGGCTGGCCTGGACCTTCCCATCCTTCCAAGTGGGCTTACACATCCCAGTCTCTTCTCTCTCTCCCTTCCCCCTCCCCCCGCCACCTGGCACAGTGCGATCACGCTTCAACTGAACCAGAGCGAGCTTTGAACAGAGCCTCCGTTCTCTCCCCAGCCCAGTAGTAACAGCCCAGCGAACAGGTCATACACACCACATTCAGTGCGTCTACCTCTCTGGCGGTGGACACTGCATCAAGTCCACCCTCGGCGACGGTGCAACTCGAGGCGTTCCAAAAGATCAGCTGACTAGACCGTGGATGGAGGGCCAAGAGAATGAACTCAGCTGTCTTAGGGGAGGTACAGTCGACTGGTCCCTTCTCTCCCTCTCCCTCATCTCCCACACCAGCACAATCATCACCCCCATCCATCCCGCGTGGACCACCTCTCCTGGTTGCCCACAAATCCATTTCAACTCACAGAGCTGCAGGAGACCTGCTCCCCGGGGTTCTTGGGTGTGATCAAAACAGACCACCAGACCTTCGGTTTGGGGGTGGAGCCCAATCAGCATTCACCACCCAGAGCCCTCAGGGGACCCCATCGTCCACCTGGCTCTCCCCAGGGCGCAGGCCCAGCAGCAGCATGGAGGTGAGTTCTGTGTCAGTTTTCTTGGCCCACTCCCACCTCAGTGCATGACAAGCAGGTCACCACAGCAGAGGGGTCCATATAGGCTCAAGCGTCCTCCATCTCATCTCACCGGGCACATGGGGGCACAGACTAGAGGAGCAACGCTGTGGAAACAGATGCAGCAAAAATCTCCCTGCACCTAGAAGGCAAAGGACACGCAGGGAATGGTCACCAGACCGGACAGGGAGAACACCTAGAACCACCCCTGGGCCTCAGTTCCCTACTTGCGGGTGCCGGTTCCAGTATACCAGCCCCCAGGCGTCCAGCTGCCATCACACTACAGTGCACTGAGCCCGAAGCTGGCCTGTCATTCTACTGTCCCCAGGATCACGTCCCCCCTCTGGGCTGGGCTCACAAGAAGGGACCACTCGCTGTCTGCAGCCTTTGCAGGCTCACTGCTGTGAGCAGGAGGGCGATTTGAGGCGGGGCGGTTGCCAGCAAGAGTGTGACTATGGGGGGCGGGGCCCGATCCACCGTGAACTATACACTGTCATCCACAACTCTCCCTTTACGAAGCGTTAAATGAGACCTGACTGGGTTTTCCTTCCTGCCTCTCACTGGGGAAAATGGTTTGGAAACGCTGTAGTAATAAATAGCAAGCCTCAAAACCATTTTCCCACATATGGGAAAAATGGGGCTTAAAGTGCTGTCGATGTAAAGTGATAACACATGCACCACCGGCCGCTTCTCTCGCTGTTGCCCAGGGGCTGTGCGATCCCGGCTCCGGCTGCCGTCTGCTCTGGACCAGAAGCTGTCTCTCGGGGTGAGCGGAGTGCAGAAGGACCCCATGGACAGAGGACAGGGAGGAGAGCCCTGGGGTGGGGGCACTATGTGGCAATCTTCCCCGTGGAGGAGGGGACAAGGATGCACCTAGACCTCTGCAGAGAGAATGCTCCAGAGGCAGGACCCCAACCGTCCATGCAGATGGGATACACACACACACACACACACACACATACACACACACACAAAATGAGTGTGTCCTAATATGTAAAACCTCACCTGCTGCTGGGATGCTAGAAGCCACTCCACGGGCTTTCCAAATCACAGCAGGGTCACCCAGGGTGGACAGGCATCTGACTAAAACAGACTAGGAAGAAGGGTCTAGACACCTATGACCAACACCCACCCAGAGAAATCAAGTGGGTGTTTGTCCGAGACAGTGCTTCCATAGGCTGCAAAGCATTCAGACAAGGCAGAGGCCTCGGCCCTGGGCTGGAGCCAGCCAGAGGCGGGGATGGGACCGGGCACCTGCTGTAGGTGGGGTCACAGTGAGCAGAGCCACTGGAAGGCAATTGGGGCCGGGAACCCAGCCAGTGTTTACAGAAGGCAGGGTGGCAAGGTCTGGTCACAGCTCTATCTCACACATAGCCAGGAGCCCCAGTAGCTCAGTGGGTTACGTGTCTGGCTGCAAGGTTAGCAGTTCAAGCCCACTCACTCCTCTAAGTCAAAAAGATGAGGCAGTCTGCTCCCAGACGACCCTGGAAGCCGGCTACAGATTCGTGCCTCCCAGACAAGAAGATGTAAGCATTAGATGCGAAACCAGGACCTTCCGGACAGGGGTCCCTGCCTGCAGATGCAACTGGGGCTGACATAAGAGCGTACGTACCTCCTCAGAGCCAGCCGTATCACACCTAGACAGCCCTAGCTAGGCGTGGAACCTGTGTCCTCAAATGTGACAGACAAGGTAAGTGGCCACCCCCCTGCACTAGCCCAGGCAGGGCATCGTTCCTGGCTACCTGCCATGCAGGACAGTCGGGGAAGGGGGGCCTGGGGGCGGACAGGAGGGGCAATTTTAAATCCCAAACCCTTGATCCAAGACCAATTCATCTTGAGTCTCGCCATCAGGGAGAGAAGGGGCAGTCGAGTTCTGACTGAACTAGGAGTGACTGAGCCCAGGTGGTGGAATGGTTGTACACTGGGCTGCAAAACACAAGGCCAGAAGTTCAAAACCATCAGCCACTCTTTGGGAGAAAGACACAGCTTTCTACTCCTGGAAAAAGTGAGCACCTGGGAACACCACAGCGGTAGTTCTCCCCTAGAGGGTTGCTATGAGTCAGCACCAACTCGGGTCAGGGGCTGGTGACCAGGGCACCCTGCCCACCACTGCAGCCCGTGGTTCCCTTGAGCCTTGTCCTGCTCACAAACCTGCATCCACACAAAGGCTGGCTGGGTGGGACACACTCCACACCATCCAAGAGCACCCCTGCTCGGCTCACATTCTGAGCCCAATCCTCCCTGTCAGCCCCCGAAAGACACTCCCAGTGCCCAAAGGGCTGGACCCTCGAGAGGCGCCAGCAAATGGCCAAGGAAACAAAAGGGAGGTGGGCAGGACGTGGCAGCAGAACATCCCCCACCCGCCTCCGCCCCAATTCAGACCAGGGATAACCACACATGTGCAAGGCCTCACAACGTGTCCCTTCCAACTGGGCAGAACGATGCCCTCAGAACAGAGCCTCAGACAAAGGGGGTGGAGGGGCGGAGCTTGGCTTCAGGCAGGAGGCTGGGTTCTCTGGGCTGGTGGCAGGGAAGAAGCAAAGGGCATCCAGAGTGATAAATGGAAAACTGTGACTAAAGGGCACACGTGGCAGTTCCAAAAAGCTAACCTGGGAAGCTACCAAACGACACGGAACCCTTCACCTGGGATCTGCGCCACCCAGGGCGCTGCAGCACAGAGCAGCAGCAGGACGGACACACAGACGCCCGTGTGGGCTGCAGCCCTCTGCAGGGCAATCAGAGGCAGAAACGGGCTGCGTGGCTGGCAACAGATGGCGGGTAAACACCCCGCAGGACACAGACCCACGAGTGAGAGCCTCAGCCAGAGGGCAGGCCACATGGGAATGGACTTTGAAAACCAGGAGAGGAACAAGGTAGGGAGACAAGTTGTCACAGGAGATGAAATATCACAAAATGCCATGCATCCTCCAGTCAATGCCGGCCCATAGTGTCCCTGTAAGACAGGGTCCAACTGCCCCTGTGTGTTTCCTAGGTATACATTTTTATGGGAACACGAAGCCTCATCTTCCTCCCGAGGAGCAGCCAGTGGTTTTGAACTGCTGACCTTGAGGTCCCACTACTCCACCCAGGCTCTGATGCTCAGGGGAGGGGCTGAGATGGCAGTGACTTGTACTGAATTTGAAAGTCAGAAACAGCACCATCTTTCTATCGAGGCGTGAGCGACTGAGACTGAGTTGTGTGCATCCAATATTGCCACCAGCAAACGCCTGCCTGAGAAGCAGACAGAAGGGCAGGCTGAGCTGCTGGGTTTGGGAAGAGTCTGCCTGAACTGCCAGGGTTGCTGTGGGCTCCTCCTCTCATCTGCTGAAAGACAGCCCCCCAAACTCACAGGACAACACCACATCCACTGGAAGTGAAGCAGCCATTCTTCTGCATGCACTTGTGCTGAGTGTAAGCAGAACCTGCCCATCACGAATGTCTCCCTTCCATGTTTCTTGCTCACAGACTCTCTCCACCCCCCACCCACCAAAGCCTTCGGTGGACATCAGAGACCGCATCACTCTCTTCCTTGAAACTTGCCAATCAAGAGGATACTTAGTGCTTTCCCAACCCCAGCCACAAGTTTCCAGCCCAGAGGGCATATCTGTCCTTGACTTCTTTGTCCCAGGAATACCACTCTCTTCCCATCCTCTGAGTAGTCTGACAAGCTGTGCTTCCCAATAAAGCAGTGGTTCTCCACCTTCCTCATGCCGTGGCCTTTTAATACAGTTCCTTGTGTTGTGGTGACCCCTCCCCCCTAACCATAAAATTATTTTCGTGGCTACTTCATCACTGTAATTTTGCTACTGTTATGAATCGGGCGGCTCCTGTGAAAGGGTCGTTCAACCCCCAAAGGGGTCACGACCCACAGGTTAAGAACCACTGCAATAAAGCCTGCTACTCGATGTCTGTATTCTGACTCAATTCTTTTTTTTTTAATCATTTTATTAGGGGCTCATACAACTCTTATCACAATCCACACATACATCAGTTGTGTAAGGCACATCTGTACACTCATTGCCCTCATTCTCAAAACTTTTGCTCTCTGGCATCAGCTCCCCATTTTCCCCTCCCTCCCAGGCTGAGTTCTTGTTCTATCAGTTCTTTCCATCAGTGGCCTGTGGGAATCGGGGTGGAATGAGATGTTGGAAAATGGAAAACCTTCCAGAAACAGGAGCAGGGTCTAGGGAGCAGAGTAAGTGCCTCAGCTGATATCAAGCAGGCCCAGTGGTAGGAGTCGGGATGTTATCCCTCCGTGACAGAGGACCCGGAAACATCACTTCCATTTCCTGCCTGCACGAACTTCTGCTATTTTATTTATTTAAACACCTCAGCAGGGGCCACACAGACCTTCATGGCCTGGAGAAGCCAGCTATTCCTTTGTGACATACCCCCCCCCCCCCCATGAGTGTCTCAATGACAGAAACAGACAGCCCTCTAAATTCAACTGCCAAGTCCACCCACTTGATGGAGACATCTGCTTAAGATCAATGTACTTGAGTTTCTGAAGAGTCAATGACAAAAGACGTATTTGGGGAGAGAGAGGGGGAGTAGTTCAGGTGAAAATTTTACAGAACAAAAGTTTCTCATTCAGCAACTGATGCGCATTTTGTTCTGTATCTTGGTGGCAATACCTCAATGTTAACAGCATTGTTTCCACTGCCTCCTGGGGTCCTTGGACTTGGCCTTTCTCTCCTGTCCCCCACCAGCCTTCTGTGCTTTGTTTGAAGGGTCTGTCGCCCTTTGCTCACACACGATTGGCTGCTCTGCGGGTCCTTCTGGCGTTACTGTTCACCTCACCGATCCACTGTTCCACTGGACGAGCCCCAAGGGCCGGCTTCAGCTCCACCTTTGAGAGGTGCTTAAAAGTCATACTCTCCTTTGGGCCAATAAACCTGTTATTTCTTGATAAATACATATCTGACACCCCTCAGCTACTACCACCACCCCATCCACTCCAAGGGAAAAATAAGGAAATGAACATGACCAACCAAAATTTCACTCTTGCCCCTCAACTCAGTGAGCGCTGGCATGTCTTAAGCGGTGCTCACATTCCGCAGACCAAGAAAGAAAGCACAAAGCAATTTACAGCGTGTACGTGCATGTGCGTGTGTGAAAAGGCCTTTATTTTCCATAGATTTGCACACAGAATCCATTCACCTATATCTAATACCTGGGTTAAAGCATAAAACAAAGAACCGGTTCTGAGTCGCTGTGAGCCCAGATGTTGCGGACTAGAACTGCATCCCACAGGGCTTTTCCGGGCTGCCCAGGGCAGCGGGCTAACCCCTCTAGCTGGCCCTGCCATCATCACCACTGCTGCATCTTTTCCAGCCTGGGAAACGACATCATCCTTAACAAATCCTTCACTGAAAGAGAAAGCAAGTCCAGGCACACCTGTGGCCAGGTCCCTCTCCTCCTGCACAGCATCATCATGTCTCAGCCCCTTCGGCCAGCTTCTCCAGACCCTCGCAGAGCCCTGGGCAGAGCCAACAGTTGGTGCTCATCTACTGTGATAGTTACAGGATCTCCTGTCAACTTGAGGGAAGGGGTGGAGTCTAGTCAATCAATTAGGTCATAGCCAATGACCTTCTCCTGAGGATTCTGAAAACCTCTGTCTTCCTCCATGGAGGTAGGACACAAACTCTCTGTTACACATTCCTGTTAACAAGTCACATGGAGCTATGATAATGGCAGCCAGGGCC
This sequence comes from Tenrec ecaudatus, assembly GCF_050624435.1. NCBI lineage: Eukaryota > Metazoa > Chordata > Mammalia > Afrosoricida > Tenrecidae > Tenrec > Tenrec ecaudatus. The sequence continues at coordinate 4,743,199 of NC_134542.1, forward strand.
CTGGAGCTGAAGGAGTCTTGTGGAGGCCCACACCAGTGCTGAGATGCTTCCACCGCCACTGGAGCCACAGACTTTTCACCCACTGGCCTGTGATCTTCCTGCATTCGGCATCATTGCATGTGCTGCATGAGCTGGAAGAGGACTTTATGGATTGCTATCAGACACATGGGGTAATAGCAGATGTATGTTTTCTTAATAGATGATTAACTCCTGGATTCAAGGTCCTTTCCTGTAGATACTTGAGTGCTCCTGGACTTGATTCTCTAGTCAACCCAGTCTAATACATCGACGTAAATGTTGGGGACTCTAATTTACCTGCCATATCACGGAAGAAAGGTTTGACAACCTGCTTCCATCAAAGTTGCTGGTGATTGTTGTGTGAATCCCAACTCATGGCACGGCTGCCAGCTGGCGTAGCACCACCTCACATGGTCTGTCGGACTGTCCTCGTCCCACGAGCAGGGCGCCAGGTCTGATGGGTTCAAACCACGGGCCTTTCTGTTAGCAGCCAGAGCTTCTCACCCCCACCACTCCTCCATTTAAGATTACAGCCCCCCAAAACCCAATGGAGCACAGCTCCAATGTAACAGGAGGGGTCACCGTGAGTGGGGGGGTTGCTCAGTGGCAGGAGGTTTGAGTTTTTTCCTTGGAATCTGGCATCCATCACTATTCCACTTCCACCAGGAACATATGATACCCGAGCATTCCTGTCTGGAAATCACCACCCTGATTTCCTGCTGACGACCTACCCTCTCCCTCCTCGACTCTGAGTCAGGCTCTGGCTGCCTCACCATCACCATCAGCACCATCATTCCTTCTACATCGCCACCTCTACCATCATCTTCTCCTTCACCACCACCTTCTCCTCGATATCACCATGACTACCACCATCACCACCATCTCTTCCTTCTCCACTGCCACCATTGCCACACTTCCTAAGGACCAGCAACTGACATGGGCTGCGTCATCAAGAAACCCTGCAGGGCACCGAGAAGCTGGACTCCTCCCGGAGGTCAGACGTTGGCAGCTGCTCGAGCCGATGGAAGCCAGGAGGCCACCCCCCACGGTGTTCTAGTCTTCCACACCTTCTCCAGGGATGTGGCTAGAGCCACTCCTCTTGGCAGCTGTCCCCCAAAGCTGCGGAGCCTGTGCTTGAAAAGGCCACTTACAGATGTTGTTGGGCCCTGTTGAGTCCACCCTCTGCCCATCCCATGGGACAGAGCAGAACTGCCCGGAAGAGTTTCCTAGGGAGTCACCTTGACCTGGTGTCCCCTATACAGCATGACAGTGCAAGGTCAACCCAAAAGAATGAGACCCTGAACCAGATAGGCGGGCACGGTGGCTGCAAGGATGGACTCCCACTTGGGCAACCATTGTGGGGACAGAGCAGGACAGGCAGCGTTTCCTTCCACTGTACACGGGGTCAGAACTCACTCCAAGCCACACCAGCAGAAGTGCATCACTTGGTCCTGCTCCGAGGGTACCGCTGTGTGGGCGGGTTCAAATGACCAGCTGTTGGAACGGCAGGTGAGGCCCTGGCCACTGTGTCCCGGCTGGGCCCCCAAGGAGCTCCTCTCGGCCAAGCTCAGGGGCCTGCTGAAAGCGCCCCCCCACCCCCCGCAACCTCCCCAAGGAGACCGGGCGGGCCTGGACAATCTTGCAGAAACATCCTCAGATACCGTGCGCCCAGACCACTTCCAGCAACTGCAGACGCTGCATCTCTATTGCATCCAGTGCCCTCAGAGGCCGAGCTGTGGGCCTCCCAGACTGGCGGTGTGCCAGTACTGGGGCACCACCCTGATGTGGGCGAAGGGGCGCCCCGTGAAGCACCCGGCCTCATGATGTGGTCTCGGGGCAGGAAGTGACATGGGCACTGACCTGCAGGAGCAGCCCCACGGCGAAGAGCAAGAGCAGCCCCGGGTGCTCTGCTGAAGGTGGCCAAGCGCAGGAGGCACCTGGAAGTCCCCACAAGACGTCCTCTTGGCCAGGGAGCCAGGGAGCCACACCCTGAGCCCAGCCACGGTTAGTCATAAAAGGAGTTTGTTACAGGTTGGCCCTGCACTCACCTGCCAGGTGTTAGTCACTGGGGAGCAGGAGGAGGAGGGGGTGGTGCCTGGAGTGGTACTCTACCCCAGCTGGGAGCCTGAGGCCTCCACTCAGAGGCCTGGCTCAGGCCACCGCTGGAAGTGCTGACAATGGCCAGCCTCCTGGGCTCGGTCTTTGTGCACCTTACAGGAGTCACATGCACTGCATACATTGTTGCAGCCTGGCATTGCTGATGCTGGGAGCTTAGGGGACACAGAAAGAGCTGGTTGATACAGTTACAGACACTAAGGGGTAGGGATGAAGAAAGAAGACATCCGGCTTCATGTCAAACCACTTGCAGACTCTGCCCTTGCTGACTGCCCCCCACTCCCACCACCACCCCCACCGTCCTCCTCTGCTCCAATGTAGGACAGAGCCCCCTGCTTAGCCACGCCAACAGAAAAGGAGTCCGAACATCCTTAACTGTGGGTGGGCGATGTGGGTGCAGCAAACTAACCCCTAGGTCATTCCCACTCCCGTCTGGTCTCCCACCTACCCACCCCTGAGAGCCATTGTGACTTGGGGGCATCCACGCCTCCCTCTAATTATAGTTCAGGGAAAGCACCTTTCATTTATAGGTGTCAGGCGTGAGCCGCCTGCCAACAAGTCAATACATCAATGAAGCGAGTCTCCCAAGTGGCTGGGAATCCCTCCTCCTGCCTCTGGTGTCCCGGGACTCAGTCAGCACCCACCGTCAACCACCCAGCCAAATAAGGCAGGAGCCAACAGCGCTGGGCCTTCTCCTAGGCCTTGGTGAGAATGGCGGGCTGGTCCCCAACCACAGCAGGGCCCCGGGAAAGCTGCAGGGGCCCCAGCCCCCAGACTCCAGGGCTGCTCCCAGACTGCCTCTCTCTACTTTATCATCACAACGGCAGGTGGGTCATACGTTCAAATCCCGACCTGGTCACGTCCAATGTGTGGGTGGATTGGGGCAAGGATTTAAACCCTCAAAGGCTCAGGTTCTAGGCTGCAAAATAAGGTCTCGTGGCTGACCAGAGTCCCCCCACAACAGCAGGCAGGCCCTGACCCCTTACTGATGGATGTGATCTCGTCAGGAAATACAAGCTGCAAGCAGTCCACAAGAGGCCCTACCAGAGGAGGGTGGGTGCTCAGCCACCATCAAAGGTGTCACACAAAAGATGAGAAGAGACACAGACGCAGGAGGGAGGCAGGTACCTGGCGGTAGCGGAGGAACCTCCAGAGATGTGGCCACAAACTAAAGGACATGCCTGTGGCTGCAGAAACCAGAAGAGGTCAGGAAGGACCTTCCTGGTGATGGACAGAGAGCCTGGTCCTGCTCAGAACTGGAGTAGGATTGCCGGCACCCAGAACGGCAAGGGAAGAAGTGATCTGCCAAACCACCACCCCCTCCCCCAAGTGTGACCCTCTGTAGCAGCCGTGCCAGGACACTCAGGATCGGCTCTAACACCTCTGCCCCGAGGTGACCAGCAGCCTGTGACCATGGTCCCGAGCACACCAGAGGTGCTTCGGGGAGGGAGTCTACAGTGTGGTCAGTGAAGGGGGCAGCTGGGAGGGTGTTGGTGACGAATGGGACAGAAATTTCTGGAATCCGAGGCTTGAGCAGCTGTCGAGGGCGGCTACAGGGCCCAGCAGGGTGGGCCTCACAGGGGACTGGCCCCTGAAGCCTGGCCAGAAAACAGCACCCTCCCCGCAGCCTCTAGCAAGCAGGCCTCAAAGACACTGCAGGTTCAGGGACAGAAAGCAGTGCCACACAAACTGGAGTCATGCATGTTTCCTGGTGTCCCCACGCACTGGAAAGTCATGCCACGCTGGACCATAATCTATGACAAAGGAGCCCTGGGGGGCTAGAGGATTAGACACTGGGGTGCACACTGCGAGGTCGGAGGTTCAAACCCACCAGCTGCTCCTCAGGAGAAAGATGAGGCTTTTGGCTTAGAAGAGATGCACAGTCTGTGGAAATCTATGGGGCGGCTCTCCTGTCCTCTGCAGGGGTCTGTGAAGTGCGTAAGAAACTCACTGCCACTCAACCAGTTCCGACCTTGAGGTCAGCAGCCCAACTCAAAACCCACTACACCACAGGGGCAACGGACAGCCCACCCACCAACCCAACAGCTCACCCTCCTCTCCCACCCCTACCTTCTCTCGTTAGCATATGCTCCCAGCCCCCCAGGGCCCCATCCAACCTTTCAAGTTGCTGTGGACACTTTGATCCCACATAAGGAGCTCTTAAAAGGACCCAAGGCTCCTGGCAGACTTTCTTCATCCATTAAACTAAAACTCGGCTTTGCTTTTCGGCAGATGGCAGGGGTTTTAGTTTAAAGGTTTAAAAACGGATGCAGTTGAACCACGGTGTCGGCAAAGAATACTGAAAGTACCATGGACTGCCCAAAGGAGAAGCACAGCCAAAATGTTCCTTAGAAGGAAGATGGCAAGAGCTTGTTCACATACTTTGGACATGCCAGGAGGGACCGGTCCCTGGACAAGGGCATCCCTGCTACAGTGAGGGGCAGCGAAAAATGAGAAAGGCCCCCGAAAAGAAGGGCGAACATCGGAGCTACAACCATGAGCTGGGACACGAGAATCATCACGGGCATGGCGCAAGGCCGGGCGGTGTTTTGTTCTGTTGTGCGTGGGTCGCAATGAGTGGGGACTGACAGGCCAGGCGCTAACAGCAACAACAAACAAAAAGGTTTAAAGATTCTCTCAGGGCAGCACCTTAGGGGTTTAGCCAGTCTCCTCCGTGGCTCCAGGAAGCCGGAGATTCTGATCTGCATTTTCTCCCTCTGTACTTTTTGTTATATGTATACATACGAATTCAAGCTTAAAACCACAGGCACGTTAATCTAACAGGAATTATGTAGCAAGAGCCAAGGTAACCGTAACCATGGAAAACGGCAAACTCAGCTCCAAGGACTGAGTCTCCATGCAGAACACTTGGGCTGGGGTTTCAGGTCGACACCTGGTTGGAACAGGGGGGAGGTGAGGCTTCCAGCAATGGAAAGTGCAAACCCACCCGAAGCGCCAGCGCGCAGCCTGCTCCCCCAGCCCAGCCCAGCCCCCCTCATCTGCCAGAGTCTGGGCTGGGCTCTGGGGAGACAAGAGAACAGGAAGGTTGTGGTTCTGCTGGGCGGGGGCAAGAGACACGCTGACACCCCACACACAAACGAAGCCACACGAAGGATCTGTTCTTATGAGGGACAACACAAAACAAAATTTTATATCTCCAAACTCACTGCCATCAGGTCAATTCCAAGTCACAGCGACCCCACAGAACAGAGTAGAACTACCGCTCCTGTGGGTTTTCAAGAACTACCGCTCCTGTGGGTTTTCTTCATGGGAGTAGAAAGTTTCAGGGTCTCCCACAGAGTGGCTGGTGGTTTCAAACTGCTGACCTCAGGGTTAGTAGCCCAACTCATAACCCACTGTGCCACCAGGGTTCCTGAGAGACAAAGAGAAGAGGGAGAGGCAGTTCACTACCCACAGGAACCCTCCAGGCAGGAGGGTCTCAGAGACCTCACCCAGGGAGTGCCATGTAAGGTCTCTGAGACGAGAGGATGTTGGAAGCAGGGAGGAGGCCCAGATACTGGTCGTCCGCTGTGGCAGAGACACACCACCTCCCAGCTCTCAGCTGTGGAGTGAACTGGAGTTCTCAGCCCACATGGGCCCTCCACCTAGCTGTCTGTTGTTGTTGTGACCCCTGGGAGGCACCGCCCTGTCCTGCGTCAGCCTCACGATGGTTCCTAGGCTGTGGCTCATGGCTTCAGCCACTGCGTCCATCCATCTCCTGGAGGGTCTTCCTTTTCAGGCTGCCCCTCTACTTGCCATGCAGGATGCCCTTCTCCAGGGACTGGTCTCTCGTTTTCAGTCTTCTCACACGCCCATGGAAGCAGGACGCCGCCGAATAAGGAAGACCAACGAGGAGCCCATGCATCTGAAGCGTGGTGTTGGCAAGGGATATGGACGGTGCCGCGGCGGCCAGGAGAACCAACAGCTCTGTTTGGAAGCAGCACAGCCAGGATGCTCCCTAGAAGCAAGGCTGACGAGGCGCTGTCTCAGGTACTTTGGACGTGTTGTCAGGAGAGGCCAGTCCCTGGAGAAGGGCAGCCTAGCTGCATGGGGCCCTTAGAAAACAAGGGAACAGAAGACAAGGGTGACATGCGCATCAGCTCACGGAGAGGGGAGCAGCTGAAGGCGAAAAGACCAGCTCATCTGCCCCCATCAAAATTCTCCAAAAGCGAACTCTGCTGTGCCATCCACTCGACCACACAGTCACCCTACAAGACAAGGTAGAACTGCCTTATGGGGTTTCCAAGACTCTGCAGCGTCCGGAAGCCAACTGCCCATCTTTCTCCTAAAGTGCGGCTGCTGGATTCAAACAGCTGACTGCGTGGTTAGCAGCCTGACCCTTAACACCACAGAGCCACCAGAGCTCGCTCCCAAAGAGGTGATGGCCCTATAGGGCAAGTCTGCTCAGTCACATGAGGTCTGTCTAATGGAATCAGCCCCACAGCCCCAACAACCACCACCAGAGGCTGACAGGGATGTGGGAGGGCGTGTGGTGCAGAGGATGGTGCTCTCTGTCCTGAGAAGACCCCAACCCCCACCCTGGCTCCAAGTCCCTTGGGAGGATGAGCCCAGGGAGAGGGGCACAGGCCCCACCTCACCCACAAACCAATCTTTGCAGAAAGCAAACATTCCCATCCTTAGCTGAGGTGCATTCTCTCGGGAAGCTTGCTTATGGTGGAGGGTGGGGTCATGGTGAGAAAGTGAGAGGAGAGTGGGGAGCAAGGGGAAACCCTGGGGGCTGCTGTGCTTTCAGAGCCCCAATGGCGATGAAAAACAACAAGCTGACACCCAGGCTGCATGGATCCCTGCTAGAAGGCAGACTGGGTGTGTAATAGGCAATTATTAAAACATGCCAATGAGAGCCCAGGCCTCAGTGAGGGAGCCAGCAACACCCCCCCCCCCGCCCCTTCCAGTGGGGATGGGACACTAGCCCACCAGGATGGGGGCTGGGAGCCCCAAGGGCCAACAGGGTGGCAGACTTGGGCACAGAGTAGGTGCATGACTCAAGGTCCTGGGGAGAAGAGCCCCTTCAGCAGGAGAGGTAGCCAAGGGCCAGAAGGTAGTCTGGGTGTCAAGTCAGCTTTGGGGAGAACTGGGGGGATTTGGGGGAAGGGGGCGGAGAACAGAAGCCCCGCCATAACATGTGCGCCCAGTTTAACTCAGGCTGAGCCGGGTTCTGGGATCATCCCTGTGGGGCCCAGAATCCCCCTCTTCAGCTCCAGTTCAACCGAAAAAGGCACCCGCTTGAGATGGGAGTCCTAGAACTGATCTGGGGGGCCAAGGTCTGCCTGAATGAATCTGCACACACAACGGCGAGATGAGATGGCTTAACTGTGCCCTAACTGAGCACCCGGCAGTTGTGGCGGTGCCGTGGACATCTAGGTTCACACCTGTGCTGTGGCCACACCTGGTGGGAGCCAAGTACCGGGGAGACACGGGGGACTGTCTACCCACGCAATCCCTTCTGCAGACCCCACACGCACTCAGTGCCCCAGTAAGTCCTCAGCAGTGCACGCATGTGTCACAGAGGACTCCGCACACCCAGGTCACCCACGTGGGCCATGGGTGACAAGCAGCGTGCACCTTTCTAAGAGAGGGAACACTTGTGCAGGATCATCCACGCCTGTGCTTATTGAGGGGGAACTAGACTGGGTAGGAGAGTTGGGGGGGGGCAGCCTCAGACCCCCCCCCAGGAGGGGTTCTCTGCCCCTTACAGGTCCATGTCATCCTGTACAACACTGTTCTGCACCCAGGTAGCAAACCCAAAGCATGACATGTCCTAGCCAGGAGAATGGGTGCTCCACGCCAGCACCTCGGCTCCTCCTCCAAGCCAAGTCCTCATGTGTGGGGGAAGAACTCTGTGTCCACTCCCTCACCAACCACACGGGCTCAATCTGGGGGTAGCCCCTGCCCCCGCCCACCCCACGGTGCTCTCAGACGAATCACATGCTGCCCCGTGGGTTCAGGTTTGAATTGTATCCGGAACAACACAGCTAGCTCTTGTCCTCCACAAGTCAAGGCTGACTGACCGGCTGCCCTGCTAACCAAGGCATCGCAGCCCCGGGACACACGCAAGCAGCACCTGGCTCCTCCTGGCGGGACGCAAACCCCCAGCTGCCCGAACGGCTGCTTCTCGTAAAATCTGGTAGCGTCGATGCCAAAAATAAAAAAAGTGTCCATCTGGGAAAATGGTAGGGTCCACTGAACATGCTACCTTGTCTCCAGGAAAGTTTTCCAATAAGAAGAATCAAACAGGGAGGGGAGGGGAGGGAGGCTCCTGGTGCAACGGTAATCAGATATAACCAGTCACCTCAGGGGGTTTGTTCCTTAGCATCAGGAGCTGAGAGCCAGGTCTCATGGGGAAATCCAGTCCACTGGTAAGGAATAGTACTCAAGGTTGACGTTTGACTGCCGGGATAGTGAGAAGTATCTGGGGGTCTTAAAAACTTACAAGCAACCAAGAAGATACAAGTATATGGGTCCTGACTTGTCTGGAACAAAGGGGAAAGAAAGAAAGCCAAGATTCAGAGAGAGAATTAGAGGACATGCTGACCACTGCCCCCTTCACCTCGGGACCAGAAGAACTAGATGGTGCCGACAACCACCAAGACACACTCTGATCAGGAATCCAGTGGACGGGTCTTGATTTTAAAAGGGTGGGCACTACAGAACAGACCTGAACTGCTTCAAGAACCTCACGGAGTCTTGTCCCACGTTTCTCCCATTCAACCCACAGACTTCTAAGGTGATCCCCGTCGGAGCTTCTTGGTCAGATAGAGACTCGGGCGACCCTCCAAGGTAAGGGTGCTCAGTCACCCTTCCGATCTGGACATGAACGGACCCCTCGGTGTTTAGACCAACACTAGACGGATCTGTCCGGGGGGTGCAGTAACTGTAGGAGGCCCTAGCCCCTTATAGCCATCAACCCAGTAAGATCTGAAAGGGAGTATTTCCCAAAGGGCAAAGTGCAGAGCATCAGGAGGAGGAGAGGTGGAAACAAAAACAGAGGGAGGGGCGGGGCTGGGTGCCTCGTACTGAGGGACTGCACTGGCCGAGAGGAAACAAAATGTGTCTGAATCATTGCTTGGAATGGGACGAGCTGCTCCATCAGCCGTCACCCAACCCCCAATAACAACAACAACACAGCAAACTCACTGCTGCCATCCAGGCAATTCTGACACTCCTAGCCACCCTGGAGGGCTGGGTAGAACTGCCCCTGTGGACTTGGAGACCAAGGCTCTTTGTGGGAGTAGAAAGTCTGTCTTTCTGCCGAGGAGCGGCTGGTGGTTCCAAACCACTGACCTTGTGAGCAGCCTGATGGGAGCCACTATGCCGCCAGGCCTCTCCGACTCCCACTAAGAAGTTTGAATATAAAGCGTGTAAAAAAAATTAACATGTACACATATGCTTGATACAATTAGCTTTAAAATGACCTTTAAAAAAAGGTCCCCACTCAAATTGTGGTGTATCAGTAAATGTGACCATCTCTGTTAGTAAAAAATAAAATGATGGGGTGCCACAAGCCCCTAACCAGATGCCAGGGGGCAGGTCCTTGCCCCGCATGCCCAGAGGTAGGACGATGTCTGAGTAAAGGCCTGTTCCCGAGACAACCACCCAGAGGGCCCCCACCCACATCAAAGCCTCAGCCAAGCGGGCCATCTGATTGTCCAGACACACACGGCTGCCCGGGTCAAGGATCTTTGTGCTCTGCCCAAAGAGCACAAACTGCTGGACCCAGCATACCTCGGAGCTGCAGGAAGTGGTGGGGGTTCCAGCCAGAGAAAACACAGCCTGGGTTTCAGCACATCTACCTAGAAAAGTGGAGCCCCTTTGCAGTACGAGGAGGTGCCCTGGTGACATAGTGGGTACGTGTTGGGCTGCTAATCACAAGGCCAGCAGTTTGGAACCACCAGCTGCTCTGCAGGGGAAAGACGAGGCTTTCTACTCCTGTAAAGAGTGACAGTCTCAGAAACCCCCAGGGGCAGCTCTCCCCTGTTCCTCTAGGGCCGCTGTGCGTTGGAACTGAGTTGAGGGCAGTTTGAGTGAGAGGGGTCCCTGGCTGGAGCAGGGCTAACACCCACCACCAGCAGTGACTCCCTCCAGCGCCCAGCTTCCTCCCTGACCCTCTGGCTGCTCGATAAACTCTTGTCGGCATCGACTCAGTGACTGTGAGTTTTTGCGGCATAAGAAGTCAACATGTGCAGCTGTGGATCATAATGGGGGGCCTGGAGGGGTCTCGAAGGAAAGGGCTGGTGATCCACTTGGCAAAAGCTGGCTTCTAAGAACACTGGGGTGCCCAGTGCTGCAGAGGCACACAGGGTCAGCAAGAGTCAGAGCCCATGTTTGTTCTGGTCATCATCATCTGCCAGGCAAGGCAGGTAGGTGGGCTGACGGTCAGGCACACCATCCGGATGGGCCTGCAGACTCCTGAAACACTCTCAGGCTCCCGGGCAAGCCAGCCCGTTTGGTGAACATGGCAGAAAGCCCAGGATTCAGGTGATGGAACAATGAAGCGAAAATGCTCCCCTCACTCCCAGGCTAAGGGGACCGGAGGGCAAGCACATCTTGGGTTGCCTAATGGTCCTGGGCTTTCTACCTGGACCAACAGAGCCCGGCTGCCCTAGGGTAGCGCGGGGGCTTCTCTGGGCAGAGAGGAGCACTTGAGGGACTCAGCTGCCAGAGTGAGGCGATGACTGCACCTCACCTCTGGGGCGTGGGAGCCCACCATGTCTTCCAGGGTCAGAGGGAATTGGCCCGCACAACGGGGTCAGCAGTGCCCTGCACTGGGGCAGCACAGCACAGCTCAGGAGCCTCCCTTTAAAGGGAGACCAAAGACACAGTCAAATCCCTTCTTCCCAAACCTCAGGGCACCTAAGGTGGGGTCTTCCCCATATTTTCCCCCCTCCTGTATTCTAGGACAAACCTGAGCACCTCGCTCCACTTCCTCCACGCCCTGCCCACCCCCCCCCCCAGGCCCCTGTATGTATGTCCTGGGGTCTCCTCTAAAGTCTCCCTCTCCTACCTGGGCCCCCCTCTCCGGTCCAGGCCAACCACCCTACATGGCCCTACCACTGCTGACCTGCCCACTGTTGCATCCCACGCCCTCCCCTTCCCATCAGACCCCCACCCCCACTGGGGTCCTCCCCATGATCCTCCTGCCCCTCCTGGGCCCCACGTCATGGTTCCTGGATCTCCTACAGCACCATCCTGGAGGGCCCACCATGGCCTGGCACTCCAAGGCCCCCTCCACACCACCAGGGAGCCCTCCTTGACTGCGCTGCGCCTGGTTCCCATCTACCCACACGGTCCGTACCCCTGCTGTCCCTCTCGCATGGTGCCAGGCATAATTTTTTAGCTGTTTCCCAGTCTGTTCCAACTCGTGGCAACCCCATATGACAGGGAAGCAAGGCCCCATAGTTTCCAAAGTGCCCTGCTGGCACTGTGGCAGCCAACCACACAGTCAAGGGTTCAAACCACAGCCTCTCAGAGGGAGCGAGATAAGGCTGTACCTGCAGCCTGGGAAACCTGGAGTCAGGACCGAAGGTTGTGCCGTGACTCTTCCCAGGAGCACGCAGGGTAGCCGGGTGTATGAGAACTGCCAGCAGCCTTTCAATCTGCCACTCAGACACACCGCCGGGGTTGCTGCCTGCCAGGGCTGTGTCTGCTTGCATCGTGGGGTCTCCTTGGCAAAGTGGTGTGTGTGGACTTCTAATCTTGAGGTCAGCAGTTCAAAACCACCAGCTGCTCCAAGGGAGAGAGAGAGAAAAGACTTCCTATTCTCATAACGAGTTGCAGTCTCACAGGGGCAGTTCTGCCCTGTCCTACAGAGTCGCTATGGGTCCGAATCAACTCAGGGGCAGTGAGTCTGAGGGAGAGAGGTCCCAGGCTGAAGCAGGGTTAATGTCCCCCCCATACACACCTGCCCCTCAATGTCCCAGCCTGTGCCCCACCCCCTCTAGCACCTCAATAAAATCTTGTCTATTGATTCTCACAAGCGCCACTTCCCATACCAAACAAAGTGAGGAGAACCACGGCCCTCCCAGCACCATCCTTCAAATAAATATTTGCCTTGGTGAAGCCGTGGGAGACAATTTGCTGGCCTGCCCGCCCACCCGCCTGCCTGCCTTACAGCCCTCTGCTCCCACAGCACCCAGGCTGGCCCGGCCGGCAGTGGCCTCTGTGGGACAGGGGGAGGTCAGCAGGACAGAGGATGAAGGACAGGGAGCTGCTGCCCACACCTGGCTTTCCTCACTTCTTTGGCGTCTTCAACACAATTGCCATGAGCAGCAGGCACTGGGGCGTGCTCCAAGAGTCTCCATCTCAGTGCTGTCCAGTCGCAGCCAACTCAGTGACCCCGTGGGACAGGGCAATACTTAGAACGCCCCCTGTGGGTTTCCAAGACCGTCACTCTTTTTGCAATCAGAAAGTCTTGCCTTTTACCCTCGCAGTGGTTAGTGGTTTCAAACTGCTGGCCTTGGGGTTAGCAGCCCAGCATGCAACCACTACGCCACCAGAGAGCACACCAGTAGGTAACAATGCAGACCACAAGTGTTCAGAGCAAGAGCAGAGGGTAGATTTGCTTTCAGAGACACCCACCCCTACCCACAGAGAGGCGGCAGGACCCTGAACAGTGGTGGTGTAAGCATCTCAGTGCTGGCAGGGATCTCAACTTGGCTCCTCCAGCTCCAGGGCACTGGCATAGCTCCATGTGTCTTGTCACCAGGAATGTCTCACAGGGAGTGTGTCTGTGTCCCACCTCCAGTGAGCTATTTAGGTCTGTAGTGCCTCCAAATGAGGTCATCAAGCTGCCGCCTGAGTGACAGACTAAACTCCACCCCTTCACTCTTAACAGTCTCAAATTGACATCAGATTATGTAACTACCACAGAGCCTTCTCCTGGGTGTGCAGTTAACTGAGGGATGGGGGTGGGGGCACAAGTCCAACTAGAGGTACCGCAGAAGAAAGGACGGGCAACACCAGGAGTTGGGATTGACTACAGGGCGACTGGTTGGCCCCCTCCGGGAAGGTGGTGATCAGAGTGGACACACAGAGGTGGGAGTGGGGGACAGGGGTAAGAGAGGGTCCTAGCAGGCTGGTCACCTCACATGCACCCACCTGGATACTGGCTACAGTGAGGAGGCAGTTGGCGAACATATTTTCTGGATGGGGACATCTTTCTGTCCCCATGCCAGAAGTCCTGGGTTAACATCCAGGGCACTCGAGTCAGGGTGGCTACCTGGAGTCCTGGCGGTGCAGCGGTTAAGTGCTCAGAAGCTAACTACAAAGTCTGCAGTTCAAACCCACCAGCCGCTCCACAATCGACAGATGAGGCAGCTGGCACCTCACTGTACTCAGTCCTGGAGGTCTTCAGGAGGCGGGCTGGACTGGCCAGCATGGGGTATGGGGAAGGTGGTCTGGACACCGATCCCTCACACACACACAAACACACCCCAGTCCAACCACACACGGGCACTTTAGAGGGGCAGGTTTGTTTTTGGAAAGGAAACAGTGTTTTGTTTTCCTTTGTTCTTAATCGAGTTCCCCAGCCTGAACTTTTAATAGGAGCAGTGACGCTATCCCAGCTCACTGCAGCCCTTTCCAAACAGCATGTGGGCGGCCGGAGAGGGGCTGCCGGAAGTGTCCGCCCCAAAAGGGGGCCGGACTCATCACCCACCTGCAGGGATGGCAAAGAACCCCAGCAGCTGGGGGATCTGGGGGCCACCGGTTCTTTCCAGGCCCACCTCTTTCCCATAAAAACAAAACAAGCCAAAAATAACAGCTGGCCTAATGCTGAAAACAGGCATCCCAGCTAGTGGCACAGTGGTTCCCTGTTGGGCTCCCAACTGCACAGTCGGTGGTTTGAAAACACCAGCTACTACTCAGGAGAGAGACAGGGCTTTCTACTCCCCTAACAAAGTTACAATGTCAGAAACTCACAGGGGCAGTTCTGCCTTGTCCTGTCCAGTAGCTGCGGAATTGCCCTGACCACAGGGAATTTAGAGGGCTGAAAGCAATGGAGCGCACACACCAAGAAAACTCGCCATGCTGCCGGCCAGCCCCAGGAGCTGGTGAAGTTCTGCCAGCGGCCTCCAGAGGTTACTCTGCAGGCACTCCAACGCAGGACTCAGATGCTGTGTTTCTCATAAACAGAAGGTTTCTGGCCACTCGGCCTTGAACAAGTCCCCAGGCCCCATTCCTGTAACAGTGAGTGTCCCTGCTGATCCTGTGTCCCATGCTGGTCACCCTCAGGAGACATCACACTTGTTCCTCATGCTATCACACTAGACCACCAACTAACCCACCGCCATCAGGCCAATTCTGACCCAAAGGGACCCTAACCATCCCCACCTCCTGCCCTGTGTACAGAAACCAAAAACCCAAACTCAATCACTGAGTCGATGCTGACTCACAAAGACCCTATATGACAGGGTAGAACTGCTCCTGTGGGTTTCCCAGACTGTAACTCTGTACTAGAGTATAAAGCCAAATCTTTCTTCCTCAGAGCGACTGGTGGTTTCGAACTACTGACCCTGCATGCAGATCACAGCTCAACGCATAACCACTACACCATCTGGCCTCCTCTTCTGTGCACACACACCAACAAACAAATGCCTGCGGGTCGCCTCGTTGCGATCTTCACGCGTTTGTAGTGGGCTGGAGTGAAGTCCACGCTATTGCCAAGGGTGACCAACATGTACGTTTCTGATTCTTCCCAAACATCAATACTGTTCACACGTGCACACATCCCCGAAAACTTACACGGAAACAAAAACACCAACTACCATCGAGTTCATTCTGATGCTTAAGGTGTGTAGCCAAAATTCACTGCCATCAAGTTTGTCCTGACTCGGGGCAACCCTCTAGAACAGGGCAGAACTGCCCTTATGGGTTTCTGAGACTGCAGCTCTTTATAGGAGCAGAAAGCCTCATCCTTCTACCATATGGTAGCTGGTGGATTCAAACTGCTGAACTTGTGCATGTGTACATGTGCACACAAAGACACACACAGCTTCTGAGGCTGTAAATCTTTATGGGACCAGTCTCCTCTTCTGCAGAGCAGCTGGTGGGTTTCACCTGCAGACACTGAGGTCAGCAGCCCAACACCTTGACATAAATCTCACAGGTAAGTACTAACGACACACGCCACCCTTTCGGATGATCAAATCAGAAACGCACTGGTTAGGAGGGGTCAATTCGGACTCCTAAACCCACTGCCCCTGTGGGTTTCCAAGGCTGTAACTTTTTACAGGAACAGAACGATCTCATCTTTCTCCCCTGGAGCAAATGACTGGTGGTTTTGAACTGCTGACCTGGCACTTAGCAATTCAAGCCTTAGCCCACTATGCTATACAGTGTCACCTGAGGAAAAATGGAAGCAAGAGGCTTCCTGGTGGCCGAGGCCCAAGCCAAGGCTCAACACGATTGTTTTAGATCATGATGCCGGCATGTCTGAGAGCCCATGTGAACCCTCGTGAAAAGGGCTGGCAATTTTGAGTACCCCTTCTCCCCAAACCAAGTCTCCCACCCTTAAGAAGAATGGCGACAATAACAATAACCAAGTCCCTTCTCCCAGAGCTGCTGGCAGCCCCCAGCCCGCGGCGGCTGCGTGAGTAGCACCCTCAAACACTCCAACGCTGCAGCCCAAAAAAGACCATCCGCAGCGACAGCAGGAGGAGTGGCAAGTGTGCCTGCCGGAGAGCCCTGGTTAAACAAACTCACCCATCTGTCCCCGGGAGCCGGGTGGGCCAGGGGGCGGGAAGTTCCAGCCTTCACTGGCAGGAACAGAACTGAAGCCAGGGAAGCCCCCCTCTTGAGCATAGACCCCACCCTCCAACCCATCTGCTCCACTCTGGATGGAAAAGACCCCAACCACTGGCTGGTGATCAAACCAAACCCAGAATCATGGAAACCATGGGAGGGGGGGTTTGCAGGGGTGGGGGGAGGGGACGGGGTGCGGTTCTGTTCTTTCCTACAGAGTCGCGATGAGTCGGAATCGACTTGATGGCAGTGAGTTTGGGAGTCAGAATGGACCCGAAGTCGTGGGTCTCAGATTGGTTTGATTATCTGACATAGGTGCTGTCTGTACCCCTCCGCCCCCAGACCCCCAATACAGCCAAGATCCCATAACCTGGTTTGGCCAGAGTCCCTGAGCGGCACGAGAGGTTCACACACTCGCCTGGTGACTGAGGGACCTCAGAAAAAAGGAAGGCCTGGTGTGGCAGGTTGAACTGGGAGCCCCCAAAAGGAGCTGGTGTACTCCCTAATCCACGGAGAGCTCACTGTCCTATTAGGGAACCAGTGTTTCTGTTACGTGAGAGTGAGGCAGTACTCTGGTAGGATGCGTCTCCTGTCCAAACCTTGCTTGGGGGTTGAAGCATGCAGAGCGGGGTGAGAGAAGGGTACCACCACATGAGACGCACCTAGGAGCTCAGAATGGGGACCTTCCCCCAGAGGAAGGGTGGCACTTTCCTCTGAATTCACATTTCTAGCCATGGTGGCAGAGTGGTTACAAGTTGGGCCGATAACCACAGGGTCAGCAGTTTG
The DNA here is from genome assembly GCF_050624435.1 of Tenrec ecaudatus. NCBI lineage: Eukaryota > Metazoa > Chordata > Mammalia > Afrosoricida > Tenrecidae > Tenrec > Tenrec ecaudatus. The sequence goes on from NC_134542.1 coordinate 4,759,876, forward strand.
AAACTACCATCTACTCTGCAGGAGAAAGATGAGGTTTTATCCTCCTGAAAAGAGTGACAGTCTCAGGGGTGGTTCCACTCTGTCCTATAGGGTCACTATGGGTCAGAATCAACTCAAGCCTCCCAAACTGTGAGAAAATAGAGTTCTGTTCTTTACAGCCACCCCCTTGTGGTACTTCTGCTTTCGCAGCACCAGATAACCAAGACGCCTGGCCATCAACTGCTTCTAAGCAATCAGCCCCTGAAGCCCCTAGATCACAGTTGTACCCTGATCTACAATGGGGGTGGGAGGTGGGGGGGGGGCGACGACATAATTTTGAGTACAGAGGGCAGCAGCTGGGCGTCTGTGTGCTGTTCACTTGCATGTTGTTGCCTTGGGGCAGGGGTGTGGGGTGGAGGGAGTACAAAGCCATGGTGCTGGAAGGCTTTGGACCACACATAAGACACCCCCACCCCATCCAAGAGGGCAGAACAATCCCGTATCCCCAACGGGCACCCCTCACTGGACACCAGAAAAGAGGGACCCCTCTGTAGCCCCGCAGCGGCACCACCCTGCATAGGAAGCCAGGAGTCATGATCAGGATTTGAGATCCCCATCTGTGCGGTAAGGTTCCTGCAATGGGGAGGGCTAGGGTTCAGGTTCACATCAAAGCCCAAGCTCTGGATTTTAAAAGGAGCCGAGCCTGATCCGCTTGGCAGCGCTCAGTCCCTTAAGCCGGGGGTGGGGGGGTGGGGGGGTCTAGAGAAGGGCCAGGGTGCAGTAACATCGCAGTGTGAACTGCAAGAAAATTCAGGCGTGAGACCAGACTGGCTCAGAGGCCAGAGCAAGCTGGAGCCCGCCTTAAGTCAGCACACACCTGCAGGGCACCAGGCACTGACAGGGAAGAGGAGGCAAAAGAAAGGAGCTTCAATTCTTAACCAAATAAGAGGTCTGGTTTGGTCTGTCTGGCTGGGTGGCAGTCAGCTGCAGGGCTCAGGGCATGTCTGGAAGGAGGTCCCGGCAGCTGCTCCTCTCTAGTCACTTCCGGGCTCCCCCACCGGCTCAGGGGAGCCACTAATAACCCCCGAGGCCCAGTCAGTTCCTGCTCACAGCATCCCCGGGGAGGGAGGAGGCAGGAGCATTCCCTGGGCCGTCCCCTTGGTAGAAGCAGAACACCAGCGGCCCTTCTGTGAACAGTGAGGCATGGATGGTTTGAGCCCCGTAGGGACCTGGTTCCCCCGACCCCACCTTGCCCACAAAGGCTCGGTTAGTTTGGGGATGTCATCTGCCAAAGGACTGCTGGACACGGCAGCTGGGAATTTCACCGGTGCCCCGGGGCGGGGGAGGAGCATGCATGGCACACAGAGCCTCAGCCATCAGATGTTCCACAGAGGAAAGCTGTGGCAGTCAGTGTCCATGCATATGGTGGCCTTGGACACCCCACGGGGCAGTTCTCTCTGTCCCCAGGGTCACTCACGACGAGCCAGAAGAGCGTCAGTGGTAGCGGGCGAGGGCGGGGTGGGGGTCAGGGCTTGGGTTGGGTGCATTATGTCAGGAGCCCCTGTGTGGTACAGACAGTAACCAGGCTTGGGTGCTAACTGAGGGACTGGCAGTTGGGAGTCCACTCAGTGACAATGTGGAGGGGAAGCTTAGTGGCCGGCTGAGACATTCGGGGTCATCATGAGCCAGCGCCAACCCCAGGCAAGAGTACGTTACGCAGAGCCCTTTTTGGTCACTCAGCGTGCCCACCAGTAGCACTGGCTCTGGGTCTGAAACGTCTTCACATTCAACACAAGAGAGAAACACCAACCTTGGGCAGGCAGCCCAAGAGCTTTGTCTTCCTCTTTCTACACAGAAGTGGAATTTCTGCCCCAACGCTGCCACCGGGCATCTGCCTCACACCCAAGCCAGCCGGCTACACCCAGAGGGTGCCCAGCTATAAGACCCGGGTTCTTGGCGAAACCAAAAAACCAAACTCACAGCCATAGAGTCGATGCCAACTCATAGCAACCCTATACAACTGTGTAGAATTGCCCGGGGGTTCTTGACCAGGGTGAAAGAACCAAGTGTCCAAGAGCGAGCCAGTCTGCACAAGGTCAGGGTGAGCCGAGGCACCCCACCATGGACGACACAACAGGCAGAAGGCAGAAGAGCCCTCCTGTCTACCAGGAGACAAAGGGACACATTACATGGGATTGAATCCCAGAAACAGAGTACCCCCTTCAGCCCTAAAGGGAAATGTGTCCAGGAAGACAGACAGCCGCAATGTTCCTTAGATGCCAAAGAGGTCAGGCTTATTTCTCATGTACTCGGGATACGTCCTTGGGAGAGACCAGTCCCTGGGGAAGGACCTCATGCTTGGGAAAGTAGAGAGGCAGCGACAATGAGGAGATGGAAAACTGCATACACTGGCTGCACTCAAGGGCTCCAGCAACAATGGTGGGCATGGCACAGCACGGGGCGGTGTTTCATTCTGTTGTGCCCCAGATCAGTGAGTCAGAACCAACCCCAAAGCCCTGGACAGTAGCAGCAAAGAGAGGGAAATGTGGCTCTCTGGCCAGCAGGGTCCAACCCGCTTGTAGGAGCATCCATCCAGAAGCAGCATCATACAGGCTCGGGGACAGTGGCAGTCTGGGCCTGGAAGGACATGCGGCAGCAGAAGGACAGGGTATTTCTAGGATGTGGATCCACCAGCGATGGCCAGGCTGCAGGGCCCTGGACAAAGTGTCATGCTGGATGACAGAGCAGTGACCAGCCCAGTACTCAAGAATTGTATTAGTGGGTTACAAGGCCCCCACCCTGCTCCACCGAGAAACTTGAACTAGTGCTGATGTGGTCCGTGTTGTTAGCTGCCCAAGACTCAAAGTGGAGTGATCCTAGGGGACGCAGAAGGGTTGAACCACCCCCCACCCCACCCCATGGGTTTCCAAGGCTGACAATCTTTGCAGGAACGGACGACCTCATCCAGGTCACTCTGAGCGGCTGGCGGGCTCCAACTGCCTGCCTGCCTTTCAATTAGCTGCCACGCACTTGGCCACTGTATGACCGAGGTTCCAATCAACACACCTGACAACAGGAAAAGGCAAACAAACAACCCCCCCCCCCAACTGGTGTCAACTCGATTCTGACTCATCTCCGTGACCCCACAGCAGAGGAAGAATGCCCTGTAGTTTGAAACCACCAGCCGCTCTGCAGGAGAAAGCCAGGGCTTTCTACTCCACTGAACAATGACAGTCTGGGAAACCCACAGGGGCCGTTCTACCCTGTCGTATAGGGTTGGCACCGACTCAGAGGCAGTGAATTCGGTTTGGTTTGTTTGGGTTGTTGCTTTTTTTGGGGGGGCCGTTCCTAGAGTCACCCTTATGGAAGCAGGTTACCAGTCTTTCCCTGCAGAGCCATGGGGAGCAGGGGGTACAACTGCCAACATTTCAGTGGGCAAGCCTGAACACTGTGCCACCCCAAACCACAGTGCCACCAGGTCAGCCCTGACAGGTAGAGAGACCCTGTAGCTGCCGTGATGGGGCCACACGTGCGTCACTGTGCCTTCTCCTGTTGGGTGAAGGGTCCAAGGACACACAGCACAGCACACACACCTGCCCAGTCTGCACACAGCTCTGCCAGGTGCGGTGCAGTCTGCGCTCACACGCTGGGCTGCTAACCACAAATTCAGCAGTTCAAAACCACCAGCTGCTCTGTGGGAGAAAGACGAAGCTTTCTACTCCTGTAAAGAGTTATTGTTTCAGAAAGCCTAGAGGGCAGTTCTGCTCTGTCTGATAGGGGCCGCGATAAGTCAGACTGGGCAGTGAGGTAGGGAGGGAGTGTTGGCAATTCTAACTCTTCCATCAGCTCAGCAAAGAAAGGCCCCGCAATGCTCGCCACGCTGTCACTCGGGGGAGGGCAGGAATGGGATTCCACTTGATGGTAGCAGGCTGCGTTTGGTTCTTTGGGAAGTGGAGAGGGGTGGGGGTGGGGCTACCAGTACCCAGGACTCAGATCACATCTAACGAGGAGGCTAGTGGGTCAGAGGTGGCAGCTACGTCATGGTTATCTAGTGAGTCCCCGCCGTGGGGCTCCCACAGGAAGATAAGTGGGGTGCCTTCTCAGGTACCCAAATGCCTAACCTTGAGCATTTATCATAAAGCACTGAGACAGCCCCCACACCCCTGTAAAGGTGCTCTCCTCAAGGGTGAGTCCTCAGCCTGGGGCCTCTGGGGAAAGGTACATAGGTGGGGCAGGGGAAAGCTGGGAGAAGGTGGGGTTCAGGCTATGGCTGGCCTCGGCCATACCCAAAACCACACGAACCCCACAGCCATCATTGAGTAAATGCTGCACAGAGTCTGCAGCTGGAAATGGTCTCGGGAAGAGCCTCTTCTTTCCCCCTGAGGAGCGGCTGCTGGGTTTGAAACACCAGCTTTGCAGCATCAGCAGCCAACACTTAGGTACCATAGGACCTGTCAAACATGGGGCCCCTGCAGACGGGTGACTGGCAGCACGTGGTGCTTATGGAATGACCAGTTCCACGTGACAGGCAGGCAGTTGACTCACTGCCCTCAGCCCCGCCACCCTGGCCAGGAGGGGTGAGACCATGGCAAGCTGTTCCCCCTGGAGGCGAGAGTGGCCCCTGGCTCTTCTCTGGACCAGCGGGCCTGGAGAAGGCAGAGTTCCCTAGCTACAGGACACAGCCTGCCTATGCCCCACGGGAGTGTACAGAAAATCTGTGGAGGCCACCAGCCCTCAACCCCGGTGCTCTACGAGACAGAGAAGCAAGCCTCACAATGTGAGACAGACCTGTGAACAAAGAGAGAAGCATACACTAGGACGCCATGCCCGGCCAGGGCCCCTCAGCACCCCCACAGGAGCAGAGTCTGCTGAACAGGCTTCAGTGGAACTTCTAGTCTAAGTCTAGGAAGAAGGGCCTGGAGAGCCACTCTCAAGAACCAGCCAACGGAACACAATGGCAAGGGGGCAGGCAGTGTTTCGCTCCATTGGACCTGAGGGAGCCGTGAATCAGGCGGCCACTGCAGGGCAGTAGCAACGACGACGGGTTCAAACTGCACCGATGACCAAAGTGCACGTGCCAGGGTTGCCCAGGGGAGCCCAGTCACCGTGTGTATTCAGGCTTCGCTCAAGGAAACGCTCCTGAAGGCAGTCTAGCTGCTGTGACACTTTCAATCCAAGGCCCCTGGCATGAGCACCAGGGCACAACCACCCTCTCAGTTTGTACCAAGGGCCCCAAGACACCAGGCCATGGGACACTGCCCATCAAAGCCAGTTCAGGCAAAATTAGAGTCTTTGCTGCCGGGAACCCTGAGTCTTCAGAGCCGCTTTCTAACTCGGGGAAGGACGCACTTCTATTTAAATCAAGCAGCTTTGGAAGACCCACCCCCAAGGTCCCACTGCGTCCCCAACCCCAGCTGGGCCTCGTCTCCATCTAAAGGGGACATGTTCCGTGTAGTGGGGGCAGAGCCCTGTCAGCATCATCCTCTATGATGTGCAAACACTGTTAGGATTAGAAATGGTTGAACTGGAAAACGCTAGGTCAGGAGGGTAAAGTTCTCCCAAGAGCAGGAAGGCTGCAGGTTCGAATCTACCCAAAGGTCTGGTGATATTCTTCAGAAAGCCCTGCAGTGCCCTGCGCTACCCTGACACACAAAGGTCTCCATGAGTGAAGTCAACTCCAACACAACTAGTGTGGGTACCATGTCAGCCCTCAAGGTGAGTCTTAAGTCACTGGGAGATTATGGGCCCATGCTGGCTACCCTGCAGCTTCTGGGTCTTTAGCAGCCCAAAGCAATGGCCGAGACACAGGCTCCCAGCCAACAAAGCCGCACAACATGGATTCTGCGCTCATCCCCCAAAATGCCTCCCGGCCATGATTGAGCCATCACCCCCTCAACATCCAATACCCCCACTCGGTAATAAAAATCACAATCAGATCACAACACTGGCTGGGTGTGGGAGCTCGTGTCCTGGTCACACATGGACTTGGGAGTAGTCAGATGCTCAGGGGTCTTCACCCCACCCTGCACCCTGGCCCCCCCTCCACTATAAAATGTGGGCAGTGAAGTTGCCCCGCCCACCACACACACCACCACCCCCAACAAGGGTTCTTCCCAGATACACAAGAAGGCAGAAATGACAGTACATGGCGGCTGAGATTCTCTGCAGATGAACAGTGGGTGGAGTGGCTCACGCTGACAGCCAGGCTCGAACAGTCGCCAGGCTGAGAACTTTCCGAAGTCCCTCCAGACTCAGACAGACTGCAGCCCCGACACCAGGTGCCCAGCCCTGTTCCCACACAATGCATCAAATCGCAGCATTCTAATCACAGAGACCCTGAGAGAGAACTGCCCCTGTCGGTTTCCGACTCTGTAACTTTACAGGATTAGAAAGCCTCATCTTTCTCCCTCGGAGTGCCTGGTGGTTTGAAACTGCCGGCCCTACTGTCAGCAGTCCAACAAGTAACCGTGACGCCACTGGGTCCCATCAGTCAGACTAGTACACCCAAAACAGGCAAGGCTTCCCAGCCAGAAGGAGACGGGAATCTGACAGAGGAAGGGCAGGCACCAAACCTCTCAAAAAGCTGTCAGTGAGAATGGACGGACAGACGGGCGGACAGATGGACGGACGGACGGACACACACACACACACACACACACACACACACACTGCCAAAACAAATAGCAATGGCATCCTCTTGCTAGCAAGTCTAGCAGCTCCGCTGGAAACACTGGTCAGCTCTCTGACCCAGACTCATGCATGGACAGTGAACCCCCACAAAGCCCAAGGCACCCAAGGTCTTCCCAGTCGCCAGGTGTCTCAGCCAGGTTCATGGCACCAGCTTTCAACAATCTTTTACTAGGAGCAGAAAAGGGACAGCAGGATAAGCCCTGGTGTCCAGGGCTGCTCCGCCACCTCCCAGCTGGAGCCCAGCTTGGAATGACAAAGGCCACAGCAGAGATGAGGCCTCGCCAGTGGGGGGAGGGGGGGCAGGAATGGGGACAGGTGCTCCCCTTTCCAGCCTTGCCAGAGGTCCACAGCCAAGTGAGAGCATCTCACCCAGCCTTGACAAGGTATCCAACTTCCTCTGGGCAACGGGCACTGGGAACAAGTCCCCACATCCAGCAGAAATAAGTCACCTATAGATAGCAACACCCAGTTGGTCACACAGGCTCAGGCATCATTCAAGTTTACAAAGGCACCAAATGCTCCAGCCACACTACACCCACTGTTCCACCGCTGGAACGCAAGGGGCTGGGGCTTCAGACCACGTGGTGCCCGCTCGCAGGCTGGTGGAGGGGCCCTGGCCAGGCCTGGGCACTTGCCCAGTATCCCTCAGCATTGCCACTGGTGGCTTCCAGGTGTGTCCTGGCTGAACCAAAGGGGACCAACAGAGAGACCACCCCATAGCCAATTGCAGAGAAGTGAGAACCACAGGAGAGCAGCCAGAAGTCAGAGGCAAGCCCGCTCTGACCAGTGCCACGGCCCTGCCCGACATCACAGAAAACGCTCTGGCCCAGGCCCAAGGACCTGGCTGACAGCTGAGCGGCCTCCACTTCCGCTGCCACTGCCAGGCACTCCGGAGGCGACCCCCAGTGGGGACGGCCAAGGACTTTAGGCTACAAACCCTGGGAGCCAGCTATGCGCCGGGCAGGTGGGCCAAGTTGAACACCTCCACTGGGGCCTGCTCCCGAAACCGGCTAGCAGGAGCTTCACCCCGACATCAACACTTTGCAACACACGTCTCCAACGGGTGCTCGCTCTGCCAGGGCTGAGAACCAACCTGTCACGGGCCTGGAAGCGCCACCTCCCCCCAGCCCCCACCCCAGTCCCCAGCTGTCCCCAGACGGCGCTGGGCCCCGGCCACTTGCCCTCCCGGGCGGCCCTGAACCACTGGCCCAGAGGAGGCTCTATTGTCCAGGATCGAATTAGCGCAGCCGATCCATCTTCCCGGGCAGTGTTCGCGGCGCGCCAGGAGCGGGCTACCGCTGGCCCGCCCCGGCCTCGCTCTGCTCCGCCTCGGCCGGGAAGCAGCCCCGGGCGCAGGGTGAGCCCGCGGGGAGGCCGAGCTGGCGCAAGTGCTCCGCACGCCCCCCAGGCCCGCGGCGCCCCCGGCCCGCGGTGCCGGAGCTCACCTTCGATGGCAATGACGTGTTCCCGGATCTGGGTCTGCAGCACCGGCTCCTCCACGCGCTCCAGCAGCTCGTAGATGGAGTAGATGTTGGGGTGGACGGACTCGAAGCGCTGGATCTCGGCCCGGATGGCAGCCGAGTTGGCCAGCTGCTGCTGGTAGTTCATGGTGCAGGCGCCGCGCCCGGAGCCGCGCGCCCCCCGCCGCCGCCGCCCCGCGCCCCGGGGCCCGCGGGCCGCCGCAGCCCCCGGGGAGCCCGGCCCGCCGGCGGCGCGCGGAGCCGCGAGAAGAAAGGGCGGGCGGAACAGGCGCGGGACCCTCGGCTCAGTTCATGGCCGGCGGCGCGGCCCAGGTCACCGGGCCGCCCGCGGGGAGCGCGCCCCCATGGAGCGCCGGCCGGCCGGGAGAAGCTCGCGCGGGCGCCGGCCCTCCGCAGCCGCCTGCCAGCCTAAGCGCTGCCCGATCGGGCAGCCATTAAAGTGCGGGGCCCACGGCCGCCCGCCAGTAGCCGTGCCGCTCGGGCGCCCTGCGCGGTGGCTCCGCGCACTGCGTGCTGCGCCCCCGGCGCGCCGGGCTCCGCGCCGAGCTGCCTGCGCCGTCCGCCGAGCCGCCTCGACCGCCGGCGCCCAGCAAGCCGCGGCCCGCTGCGCCCGCGAGGCTCCTCCCCGCACGCAGGACTCCGGCCACGTCGCCCCGCCCCGCCGCGCCCGCCGCCGCCGCCCTCGGCCCTGCGTCCCGCGGCTCCCCGCGCGCCGGATCCCGGGGAATTGCGCCAGGCTCCGCCCCGCCCCTCGGCTTCCTGGGACTTGTAGTCTGCGCCGCGCCGGGTCCTGGGACGCACGGGGAGGGCGCAGGGAGATGCAAGGGGCGTGCGGCACTGGCGCTCTAGGCGGGAGGGCCCTACCCCGAGTCCCCTGCTCCCTCCCTTGGACCTACCCCTACCCACCCCAGCTGCGGGTCCCCGGCTCACTTTCCCCTGAACTCACTCCCACCCTCCGCCCTCCGCCCTCCGCCCTCCCCGAGACCTGCCTTCCTTTCCCCCGACCCACTCCCAGCCCACAGGCTCGCCCCTACCCCGACCCCTCACCTGTTTTACCCCTCCCCGAAGCCCAATTACCCTCACCTCTCCCCCTGCCTCTCTCTGATCTCCCTCCCCTCCCCCTAGCTAGCTCTCCATCCTAGACCACCCTGCCCAACTCTTGGTTTTGTTCATTCCCAGGGGTCTGGCCAAGGAAGGGGACCTGGGCCTCTGGGGGACTGGCCAGAGTCCCTCTGTTTGCACTCCTCCCTTGTGCCAGGTTCTTAACTGCCTTGTCCTGGTAGCCCTGAGTTCCTGCCAGCAGCCTGGGTACCCTGTCATTAAAGAAAGCCCACAGAATAGGGCCCCTGGAGGACCCCACGCTGGCCCCTTATCCCTCTGTAAGGGCAGCAGGGTCCTACAGTGACTTTGGGTTCACCCCAGCACCCTGGATCTCTGTGCACAGGCAATGACCCACCCACCCCCAACCAAGCTCCCCCCCCCCCCCCCCCCCCCCCCGCCTACTGAGGGGTCTTTTGGAAGCAGAACAGGCTTCTGTGCTTATGGCCAGGCTCTCACCTGGTGCCCAGCCCTGTTGGGGTACTCTGAGGGGTCCCAAAAGTCCCCTCACAAAGGTGGTCATTGGCCAGTATTCCTGGCCCTGGCTAGTGGCCCTTGCCCTGACCCCAGGTCCCAGGGGAAGCCTGGCACTCTTCTGTGGACCTTAGGTTCCATCTAAGATGTGCCTTCATGACCTGTGTCATAAACAAACCCAAACCCACAACAATAGAGTCAGCTCCGAGCTAGAGGATGGAACGAAGAGCCCCTTAGGATCTCCAAGGCAGCCACATTAAAGAACCAACTGCCTCACCTTTCTCCTGAGGAACCACAGGTGTGTTGAAACCCTCACTTCTCTGTTAGCATATCAGCGCTTAACCCAGTGTGCCACCGGCACCCCCTCCCAGCCCTCACACTCAAAAAAAGCCACATTCACTGCCACAGATTTGATTCTGGCTAATAGCAACCCTATAGGACAGGACAACAGAACTGCCTCAATGAGTTTCTGAGACTGTAACTCTTCGTGGATAGAAAGCCTCATTTGTGTTACCCAGAGCGGCTGGGGGTTTCGAACTGCTGATCTGCAGTTAGCACCCCAATGCATAACCTGCAATAGCAGACATGCCGAGATGGTGGTGTGGGTCCATCACTGTGTACCTTCCAGTCGATTCATAGTAACCATAGAGGACACAGGAAAATGGCCTGGAGGGTTCCCAAGGTTCATACCTTCCTGGGAACAGAGCCCTAGTTCTTGCCCACTCTGGGGATCCACTGGTGGAGGGCCTCAGACATTGGGCCACCAGGCTCCTGCTGGCATGGCCTCATGTGCTTGGCCTACAGGCAGGACCTGGTCCCTCACTCTTGCACCTGGGAAACCTATGTCAGGCCAGGCCAACTAGAGAAACAAACCCAGGGACACTCATCTATGTGTAAGAAAGAGTTTTATATCAAAAAATAATTGTGCATCTATAAAATATCCCAGCCCAGTCAACTCAAGTCCATGAGTCCAATGCTAATCCCTCAGTGCCTTTTCAGACTCACGCAGCCGCATGCAGTGATACAGGAAGATCACAGGCCAGTGGGACAGTCTGTGGCTCCAATGGCGGTGAACGCACCTGCAGGACTCTGGCAGGCCTCAGAGTGGCTTGCCAACAAGAAGGTAAAAGCAGAGAGAGAGAGTGGTAGGTTCCCAGGGCCCCCCCCTTATGAGAAGGTCATGCCCCAAGGAGTCACCTCACCATCAGGCTGCGACCTGATTGACAGGCTAGACTCCACCCCTACACTTTTATATACCTTCAAGTATGAAATGATGTAACTACTGCAACATGAAATGATGTAACTACTGCAAAAATCCTTTCTGCATCTTGGTGGGGACAGGCTCCCCTGGTTTTCTTACTTCTTCCCTCTGGTTCCCCTCAATTGGTGGCCGGTCTGCCAGCATGGCCTCCACTGAGGGTGGAGAAGAGATCTGTCTGAGGACACGCTCTTGTTAAACCCTGCCTCTGCACATGTGGCATGGTCACTGGGGAAATAACACTGCTTGGCCTCCCCTAGTGGTCAACACCAAGTTCAGTCTTCAGGTGGTGCTAGTACCATCAGGAGTCCACCAAAGAAGAACTTGGTCCTGCCCAGCCCAGCCCATCTCACCTTGGGTCTTTATTCTGGGCAGGCCTGTCGATCCGATAGCACCCCAGGAGGTGCCCGCTGGGATGGGCCAGTTTTGCAAACCGGACCTTATGAGCAACTGTGGGTAAAACTGAGACACATTGAGCTGGAGAAGAGAACATCGAAACGGGGCGGGAAGGGTGGCCACAGGTTCTTGAATGGCTGGCCAGCTGTAGCCAGAACGGGCGCAGGATGGAGTTCAAGGAGGGGACTTTCATTTAAACTTTACAGTCATCCAGAGGATTCTGAACCGGCCCCACAGGACGGAACAGAACTGCTCCATAGGGTTTCTAAGCCAGTGACGGTTACCGAAGCAGACTGCCACATCTTTCTACCGCCAGGCGGCTGGTAGGTGTGGACTGCCAGCCAGGCTTCTTGACTCCCATTGAAAAGGAAAATGACTAATACACAGAGATTGCTGTCTCGCCAGGGAGCTCTGGGGTCATAATGGGTTACAAATTGGCCTGCTATCCTCAACGTCCACAGTTCGAAACTCCCAATGCCCTCCACAGGAGAAAGATGGGGCTTTCTACTCCCATAAATCGTTATAGCCTAGGAAACTCAGAGGCAATTCTAACCTGTCCTGTAGAGTCATTATGCGTCTGTATCAACTCAATGAGAGTGTTTGTTTTGTATTTTCTTTTCTGAGGGAAGTATTAGGAAAACCCTAGTGGTGCGTTGGGTTGGACGTTAGACTGCTAACCCAAGGTAAGCGGTTCAAATCTACCAACCCCTCCAGGGGAGAAAGATGAGACTGTCTCAGAAACCCTAGGGAGCAGTCCTGTCCTGTCCAATAAGGATGCTATCAGTCGGCAGTAGGTTAGGGAAGTACCAGGTTACAATTCATGATCAGTAATGACCAAGGATACAATTCTTCCGTCAGGGCAGCTTCTCAACCATATCCACAGGCTGGCTTCTCCCTGACCCTCAGCCCTGGGTCTCTCAACCTCTGTGTCTCTTGGACATTTGAGGCTGGTCCAACCTCTGTCCTGCTCCCTCGATAACTGCCCAGTGGCACCCAGTCCACCAGCAAGGCTTGGCCTGACAGCACTCAACTCTGGCCTAGCTACTTCCTTCCGTGGGCCAGGAAGAAACTCACTGCCATCTCCTGTTCCAGTCTCCTGTCCCGTGGCCTCCTTTTCTCTGCACTCTGTCCAGTGTGACCACTATTGGTCTCCCAGGCCTAAGGTTCGCAGCGCAGGGACTCCAGGTCCAAAGGGCAGGCTCCACTCTTGGCTCTTCTTTCTTAGTGATAATGCACCCTCTAATTCTGCTCTGGGAGTGGCTGTCTTTTAAGCCAGGGGATGGCAAAACTGGCCAATCCTTTTTTGTTAAGATTTCATATACCTTATTTGCATGGTTCCACCCCCACAGGAGTTCCATGCACCTTATTTGCATTGTTCAAAAGCTTTCCAGAGGTGAGCCACAAGCACGTTAACTGCCTAGCATCACCCAATCACGACACGGGAGTTACAAGGCCATGGTACATGTAGTATGTACCCTGTTCCCTCATTTATTTTCTTAATTCTACATGTGTGTATTGAGTATCCACCCTGCCAGGTGTGGGAGCCCAGGTGGCTTGGTGGTCACTCATTGGACAGCTAAACACAAGACCAACAGTTTGGAACCACCAACCCCTTCATGGGAGAAAGATGAGGCTGTCTACTCCTATACAGAGCTACAACTTCGGGACACCGCCACCGCCCAGGGCCAGCTCTACCCTCTCCTCCAGGGTCACTGTGCATCAAAGTCAACTGGATGGCAAGATATTTGGCTTGGTGTGGACGACACCAGGCAGGGTGCTAAATTCCAGGGACAGAGCGATGGTGAGAAAGCAGAGCCTACCTCCCACCCACCCCCAACACACACACATACATGTGTGAGGCGCCCCATACTCAGGGACCATCCAGTGAGGAAGCTTTTGTTTCTGAATCCATCTATGAAATGACGGATTAGGTGCCCGGCTGGAGACACAGCAGCCAGCGGCTGAGCTGGGCTGAGCAAGTCCTCAGGGCACTGGCTCATTATTAGGGTGCACTAAGGACATGCCTGCCAGTGGCCATTGTAGACCTGGCCACCAAGGAGACAATCACCCACACCAAAATGCTCCCTGTCCCCCTAGACTTGCAGAGCTGCTTGGATAATCCTGGGCCCCGTGGGGCCCTCCAGCCCCCAGGATGACCTCAGAGGGGCACTTTGGGGAGCAGAATGGGAGGACCCCTTGCATCTCCGGGTCTTTATGTTCTTTCCCCGGTGCTGTCCTTGAATCAATGTCACCAGAAGCTCTGCACACATGGCTGCTTTTATGTGACATATGAGATGGCAGAGTTTGATTCATAACATGTGGGGGTGGGGATTGGGGTCCTCTGGCGAGGGCAGGGTGCAGAAGCTTGGGAGAAGGGAGCCGAGGGCCAGCAGGGACTCACCAGGACACTGGGCCCCTACCAGAGGGTGAGACTCAAGAGGAGGAGACTGGGGAACCTCAGGAAATGGCACATGTAGGTAATAGGACCTCCTTCCTCCCTTTGTCTCCAGGCAGACCTGCCCTCTTCTCTGGAGAGGTGACCCTGCCTGGCAGAAGTTGTGTGAATGAGGGTCGCCAGTCGTGGGAATCACCACTGTGGCCGGCGATCATACTTCCCTGGTCAGCCACACCCCTGCTGGGCTCCCAGGTCTCCAGCCCCTCCTGGCTTGGGCTTGGCAGCGACCCAGCACAGAGAACAAACCCTTGGACAAGCCCGGGTCAGACCTCAGCACCTCTAGCTGCCCTAACGGGGACACCAGTTGTGAGTTGCATGACAGGGCAGAAAGGTATTTTCTCTGAGTTGATTCCGACTCACAGAGCCCCGCGGGCAGAGAAGGCATGCTCCACTGGGGTCTCCAAAGCTGTAATTCTGAGGGGAAGCAGGCCGTCAGCTCCTGGTGAATGAGAACTGCCCACTGGTTGCTTAGCAGTCACGCACCAGAGTACTGTGCCACCCGCAGGAGCCACTCCAAACTCACAGCCGTGGAGTCCGTTCTGATGCACAGGGACCCTACAGGACAGGCTAGAGTTGCCCCTCTGGGTCTCCGAGACTGCAGCTCTTGATGGAAGTAGAGAGCCTGGTCTCTGTCCCGCGGAGGCGAACTGCTGACCGTGTGGTTAGTACCAAGGCTCCCTGTGACTCATCCTGCCACACAGTAACGGTGTTGGCAATCTGACACGCACTGACTGTTTGCTACTGGGGTTGTCAAGGCACCTGGTGGGGTCGTGGGTTACTCACAGGCCACTAACCACAAGTCAGCAGTTCTAAATCTCCTGCTGCTCCTCGGGAGACAGATGAGGAAGTCTACCCTGTAAGGATTGGATGTTGTCATCGTTAGGTTACAACATCTACCCAATTCCGACCCATGGCGACCCGCAGAAGGAAACACTGCCCGTTCCTGCGCCATCCTCACAATGGATTTTATGCTTCAGCCCATTGTAGCCATTGTGTCCATCCATCCCGTCGAGGGAGATTTACAGTCTTGGAAGCCCACAGGGGCCGTTCCACCTTGTCCTATAGGGTTGCTATGAGCCGGAATTGACCCCACGACATATAACTTAGTTTGGGGTATGCGGCTGTCAGGAGTAACAGCAGTCGCCTTTGAAGCCGCGTCTACAGTTAACTGGAAGAGTTGGAAAGGAATGGGGAACTGCAGACCAACCCAGGGCTCCTCTACACCCCCTCTCCCGTGCCAGGCAGCCTTCTGAACTCCACGTTTACCCAACCTGATAAGGCTCCTGCTATGGTCACGCCCCAGATTCCACCACGAGGCCCCCGGGTGCCTGTGCAGAGGGATGGGAAACTGAGGAGCAGGCAGACACAGTGCCTTTGGGAAGTCCTGGCTCCCTGTCTTGTTTGACAGGCACTTATTTAAAAGACAGAGCTGTCATCTCTCGGGTGTACACAGCATAGAAGGCGGTGAGAGCCACTGAGCTGAAGGTCATCTCACCTGGTCTGATCATTCAGAACAGGAGCCCTGGTAGCATACTGGTTACATGCTGGGCCCCTAACCACAAGGTTAGCAGTTTGAAACCCCCAGCTGCTCCTTTGGAGAAAGACAGGGCTTTCTACTCCCGTAAAGGGCTACAGTGTCAGAAACTCACAGGGGCAGTTCTCCTGTCCTATAGGGTCAGTGTGAGTCTCATCAACTCGATGGCAGTTAGAAGCTTGCTTTCAATGAGATGACAGGGAACCGTTTTTTTTTTTTCTTACAACGATTATCAGAGGAAGAGATGATCGGAGCCCTGGTGGCATAGTGATAACATGTTGTGCTGCGATGCACCAAGTCAGTGGTTCAAAACCACCAGCTGCTCCAGGGAGAACGCAGGGGCTTTTTACTCCCATGAAAAGCTACCGTCTCAGAAACCCACAGGGGCAGTTCTACCTGCTCTTACAGGGTCACTGCAAGTTCCACACCGTCCTATAAGGTCAGTATGAGTTGGCATTGACTCAATGGCAGTGAGGGTTTTTGTTTGTTTGTTTTGTATTATTTTTACTTTTTGAGCGTTCTGAAGGTTCAATAATTAGACTATCAGGGGGCCGCAAACTTTTGAGACAGAAGGGCCAACCATTTAAAAGTTATTTGAGGGCCATAGATACATTGTGACAAATAAGGAACATTTTATGTACTGTTACAAATGAACCTATGATAGTCTTATTTTCATTTTCAGTTTTACCTCAGAGCCACGTGTACCTACCAGAATAGCTGCACAGGGTCCCAGGGCTAGATCACGATGTGTCCTGGAAATGCGAGGGGGGAAAACTGGGCTTTCTACTCCTGTGAAGAGTGACCTTCTCGGAAAACCACAGGGAGTCGCTGTGAGTCAGCACTGACTCGATGGCCGTGAGTTTGCTTTGTTACTCCCACAGGGGCAGGTCACCTGTCCTATCGGGTCACTGTGAGTAGGAATGACTTGATGGTACTGAGGTTGTTTTCTTGTTTTGTTTTGTTTTGTTTTTTTAACCTGAAAATACAAATTATTCCTATAAAACCTGTAAACCAACCAACCAAAGCCCTCAGACCTCACTAACTTCCCAAGCGGGGGAGTGGGGGAACCAGTATCAGCGTCAACATCCCAAGGTCGATCCCAAGAGGCAGACAGAGGTCAGACACCCTCCTCCCTCCTTCCCTCCAGTTCTGATAAGACGTCTCTGCTGGGTCACAGCGACCACACAGAGCTCTCAGGCAGGGCTCTCGATCATGGGTTTACTGGGAGGTAACAGGTCATCACTCAGGATTAAGACATCTGCTCAGCCTGCCTACCTGTAGGCCTCGCTCTGGTCATGGGCTCCTTGGGCTGACCTCAGGCAAGGGTTACAGAGCTCTTGAGCCCTGACTAAGTACGCAGAGAGCGCGCGAGCGCATACACACACACACACACACACACACACACACACGCTATCAGTAGCTTTGGTGTGAAGTCACAGGACACGCTCACTCCTTGGACCAGCTGGTGTGGCTCCTTGCTCTGTGATCTGGGGAGTCTATTCCCCAACTCCCACCCCACCCACCTTCCCCTCTCCTGGTGCAGACGCCATTCTGATCCCCCTCTTAGGGTTCCGTCGTTCCTATTTACATGATCCCACCCCCACAGGGATGACAGGCACCTTATTTACATGCTTAGCAGTGCTATCCAATAGCCTTGGTGGGCCACAAACACCTTATTTGCATAGTCTCCACTGATTGGTTTGTGGGAATTTCAGGACCATGATGGATAGAACAGCATCACAGCATCCACAGAATGGCCAAGGAGCGCGGGGTCTCAGCAGCACACTCAGAGAGAGGGGGGTAGCTTGGCTCCTCCCAGCAGTTCTAAAGAGAAAACAAAAGACCAAACTCACTGCCAACTCATAGCAACCCTTGAATTTCTGAAACTGTCTCTCTTTACAGGAATAGAAGACTTCATTGTTCTCCTGAGGAGTGGCTGGTGGTTTTGAACTGCTGACCTTACCATTATCAGCCCAATGAGTAACCCCTATGCCACCAGGGCTCCTTCCTCTAAGGCACTGAGCTTAACTATCCGGAGTTCCAGGTTGTATTTGCTCCCTGTGGCTGGTGAACACGTTGCTACAGACCAAAAGGCCGAGAGAATGCATGGTTCCTGTTCTGGAGGCTACAGGTCCTTGGGTCTCGCTGAATCCAAACCGAAGTATTAGCAGGCTAGGGTCCTCCCAGAGACCCTCAGACAGAATCTTCTTGCCCCAAGGCCCTTCGTGTCCCTGGGGACTCGCTTTCTGTATCCAAATCCCTCTCTGACCCTCCAGTTTCCTTCTCCCTGGTGATTAGATTGAGTCCCCCTGGTAATCCAGGATCATCTCCCCGGCTCCTGATCCTTCACTTCCTGATAGCCCGGAGCCCTGCTAGCAGGTCATGCCACACACACAGGGTCAGGGATTAGAACCTGCACATTGGGAGGAGCGGGAACTCATGTCTGGGGTGCAAATGGAGACTGCGCTTGGCTGCTAACAGGAAAGTTGTTGGTTTACACCCACTCAGATGCCTCAGAAGAAATGCCCGGGGATCAACTCCAGAAAAACCAACCATCAAAAGGCCTGCGGAGCACAGTTCCATTCTGGTGCACACAGGGTCACCTGGGTAGGAGACTATTTGATGGTGATTTTTTTTATCAGTTTACAGATTCAAAAGGGTCCTGGTGTCCAGCGTCAGCAAGCAGAGGGGGTGCTGGCGGCTGTGATCTAAGAGAGGAAGGAGGGACAGAGAGGTTCCACTGTGACCTGGAAAGGTCCCTGTTGCCCCTTGCTTGAGACACACATCCACACAAAGAAGGAAGTCCTCAGTGTACTCCCAGGGGTCCACTGCTATGATGTGTTTGTTCTCTCTTCTACACAAAGGTAGAGGAGGAAGGGGCCTCTTCCCGTCAGCAAAGATGCACCGGCACTTTGAACACCCCACTGGGCTTGGCAGTGTGTGTGCCTAGGGAGGATGCCGGCAGACGCATGCGAACACACTCGGGGAGGTCCCTTCTTCTGCTCATCCTGCCAGGATTCAGAGGGCAGGTGCTCTTCTCTTGGGAAACAGAAGATTCATTTGCTGCCACACCTTCTGTGAGCCAATTGAAAAGCTGACTTTAGACACGTAGTAGCTTTGGCTGATGAATGAAGGAGACATCTGAACTCAGTTGTTTGCTATCATTGTAGCTTCTTCTTCATGTTGTTCATGGGAAATTCAGGTGTGGGACTGAGGATGGAGGAACCAAGCGGCAGGATGGTGGGTCTTTGGATTGTTTACTAGCTTAATTATTTGTTATCACAGTTAATATATATGTACATTTGATATATATGTGTATGTATATATATATGTGCAGATCTATGTTTTGGGTAAATATCTTTGCACTTTCACCTTTTTAAAAACTCGATGCTCTGCTTGCTGTATCTTTGGGGTTTTTGTGCAATGTTTAGATTTAATAATTTGGCAGATGGTCTCCTTTGACACAAGCTCTGAGGAGCGTGTCCACAAAGTGACAACCACAAGATGGCTTTTTCTCTTCTCTGATTTTCATTTCACTTCCAAACACAGACTCAGTTGAAACACTTACTAGACAATTACAAAGCACTCTTCCAGGAGCCCTGGTGGCTCAGTGGATTAGGACTTGGGCTGCTAATCTCCAAGTCAGCAGTTCAAAACCAGCCTGGGAGAGAGATGAGAGATTTGTTAGTCCGCCCGGTCAAGCTCCACATTAACCTGCGGGGCCAGTGCTACTCTGGCTGTTATTAATCTGAATCAATTCAGTGGTAATGAAGGTGGATTTGTTTTTTGTTTGTTCCAGGAGTCCTGGGGGGCATCACAAGGTCAGCAGTTGGAACCCAGCAGTCACTCTGAGGGAAAAAGATGAGGCTGTCTGCTCCCGTGAAGATTTGAAGCCTCAGAACTCACTCAAGGGCAGTGAGTTTGGTTTGGGGAAGCATCCATCTGGGGAGCTTGGTGGCTCTGTGGTAGAAGGCTCTCCTCATGTGGTAGTTACATCGTGTCGTGTCAACTTGAAGGTATGGCAGTACAAGGGTGGAGTCTAGTGTGTCTATCAGGTCACAACTTGGTGGTGCCTCCCATGGGCGTGGCCTTCTCATAAGGAGGGTCCTGGGAACCGCCCCCTCTCTTTGCCTTCACCTTCCTGTTGGCCAGCCACTCTGAAGCCTGCCAGAACCCTACAGATGCATTCACCACCACTGGATCTGCAAGACTCTGCACCCACCAGCCTGTGATCTTCCTGCATTCTGCATCCTTGCTTGTGGCTGCACGAGTCTGAAGAGGGATTTATGGACAAGTATCAAACTTATGAACTTGATCTGGACTGGGCTGGGACGTTTGTTTGATATCTAATGAATCCCTGACAAAAGGCTGTCACTTACACTTACGTGAGTATCACTGGATTTACTTCTCTGGTCACCCAGCCTCACACACCTTGCAGGTTTGGTGCCTGGTGCCTGCAGCTCTGATAAAGCCCCCAACCATCTGTGCGTGGGGCTTGCCTACTGCCCCGATGCTGAACAAATTCCACCGCAGCTTCCCGACACAGACCGACGAGGAAAAAAGGCCTGGTGATCATTTTGGAAACCAGCCAGTAAAACCCTGATGGTCACAATGACCTGATATGTCTGTTTGCAGGGTTGGCATGTGTCTGTGTGACTCAAAGCCGCTGGCGACAGCTAACAACACCGAGCACCATCGTGGGCCCCTAAGCGGCTGCTTCATTTCATCTTCCGTGGCTGTGCAAGCTGACTCGCACGAGCCACAGCTGGACAAGGCTGCACAGCGGAGGTGGGCCAGCCAGCATTTACAGTCCATCTTCTGAGCGTGAGAAGCCCTGGTGACACCTTGGTTTGCACTTGACAAGGGGCCGTCAGGTCCCCCGGAGACAAGTCCTGCTGACCTGTGTCCCACAAAACCTAGGCACTCCTATGGGAGGGGGCTGCCGAGTCCCATGAGGTCCATCAGAACCCACTTGCAGGGCTCCTAAGAGTAACGGTTGAGCAGAAGGCAGGTGTCCGTCCTCCATGCTGCCCACGGTGACCTATTGGCCCTGGAACGATTTAGTGGCAGGACCCCAGAGATACCTTCTGTGACATGGGTGACAAGCCTGGAATAAAAGCCCCCTCTCCCCGGGCGGGGGGGCTGCGTGGCTGCTGTGGCATTGGAGAGCGAGTGCATTCAGTGGCCTTGCGATGGCAGGTTGCGCCCTGCCCCCGGCAGTGCTTGGGATTGTACCGTGAGACTATGCTGAGCGTCCTCAGCTTGGTCAGATGACCCCTCCGCCCACGTGCTCACTAACAACACCCCCTTCACAGCGTGGGTCCTCAGCTGTAAAGCAACTCAAAGTCCCACATTGTCCAGTGTGCGAGCCTGCCAGCCCGAGGAGACTCACGAGACCGACAAGGACCGTGGCCGCAGCTGTCAGACCTCAACCGCAGTCACAGATGGCTGGGCAGGGGTCTCTAGGGGGACGGGGAGGAGTATGAGTTGGCACCCACCAAACACAGGACCTTGGGGGTTGGGGGGGTGGGCAATCAGCTGCATGAGACCTGTTTAAAGTGTTCAAAAGCCAGCCGGGTCATGTTGAGGGCCCAGAGCGTCCGACCCAAGCCATGGTATTTCCTTTTACCTCCTGTGGATGTCCAATAAGGACCACCCAGGAAGAACCGGTGCATCGGAACTGTGGTGCTGACCAAGAAGGTCCCAAGTGCCGTGGACTGCTCAAAGGACAAATGGACCTGTCATGGAAGAAGTACGGCCACGAGGCTCCCTAGATGCCAGGATGGGGAGACCGCGTCTCACGTACTGTGGCCGTGTTGTCAGGAGGGACCAGTCCCCAGAGAAGGGCCTCATGTTTGGTAAAGCGGAGGGGCAGCGAAAAAGAGGAAGGCCCTCAACATGATGGACGGACACAGCGACGGAAACAACGGGCCCAAGCGTAGGAACACTGGCGAGGGTGGCGCAGGACCAGCGGTGTTTCCGTTCTGCTGTGTGTGGTGCCGTTCACTGTGGGTTGGGGCGGATTGGACAGTGCCCAACAGCAACAAACCAATATTCATCGAACAGCTGCGTTAGTCTAGATGGAACGCCCGGCTAAGCAAGGAGACTGGGGGAGAAGGGTCGGCACCTTGGTGACCGTTGAGCTTCTCCTCGATGCTCCCAGACGTTCAGCTGGCCACAACCTGCCCGGAACATGATGCTGAGCTGAGAGGTTGCTAAGAGGTGGCGCTGGGGCCTCCCTCCTTAGCAGGCAGTGTGATGACTCTTGGTTCCCAGGGCTTGTCCTTGGGCTTGGGCTCCCTGGCTGCTGGGACTCCTGCAGAAGCAGGCCTGGGAGAAAGGTTGGAGGGGAGTGCAGTGGTGACTCCAGAGTCTGGAAGCCTGTCTGGGAAGAGGCGAGACAGGAAATCTATCTAGGATCAGCTCCTGGGCAGGATACTGCAGCCGGACATGAGATGTCATCTCTCAGGTCCTCCAGAGGAGGCCCCAGGGTGCACCCCACCTGAACTCTGTCCCAAGGGGTGAGGCACCTGAGGTGGCAATCCCCCGCCCCTGCACTGCTTGGGGCCGAGGCAAGGGTTCTCCAAGGTTCCCACAGAAATAATCTACCTACCTTCCGAGGTGAGTGGTTCGGGGGTAGGAGGCAGGGTGGGGACTCTGCCAAGTTCCCTCCAGCTCCCCTTGCTAACAGCTTTGCCAGAACGTTCCTGCCACCTGTCAGGGAAGATTCTGGGAGCATGCATTCCCAACCTTGGTTTGTGCAGCTCATTCCAGGCAGTGCTGCCATCCTCCTCGGGGCTGCAGAGCCCGCTGGTGCAGCCCCCAGGTACCATCACCTGGAGTGAGGTACTTCCTCTCTCGGACCTCAATTTCCCCAGTAGAGAAATGTCAGATGGACCAGGTAATCTGGTGAACAGCGCACCTCAGGTATTCACAAGCCTACTGAGCTGCAGACTCTGGTCCTGTGGGTCTCCCCGGCAAGTTCCGGGGGAGGCCTGCCATCCTCGGCTCCCGGGAGCACTCTGGCTGTACTTCTTCCCAGCCAGGTCTGCTTGGTTTTTGGCAGGCCGAGATCACTTTGAATATTCCTCCCCAGCACCATCGTTCAAAGGCATCGATTCTCCTTCAGGCTCCCTTCTTTTCTGTCCAACTTTCACATGCATGGTGGTGGTGGGGTGGGGGGTGGGGGGCATCAAAAAGATCTGGCTGGGAGTCTTTAAGCCATATTTATCTTAATAAAGCAAAATTTTAAAGGCTTTAACTGTGGGAAGGGAGATTGGGTACCCTAGCTGGCTTGCTTTCCCAGGTCGGAAGTAGAACCCATGGCGCTTGACTTCTGGCAGGAAGTCTGGCCATGGGCAGATTACCCACCCTGGCTCCTGCCAACACACCGGACCACAGCCTGGACTGTCTCTTGGCCACGCTGTTCTTCCTGGAAGCAATGACGAGCTCCATCAGTCTTGGATCTGCAATGTCCAGCAGGGTCAGCCCTGTGCCCAGCACCACCAGATGGCTCTTACTTATGGTTGAGGAAACAGAGGCCCAGCTAGCCTCAGTCACCCAGAGGTCAAGGGCAGAGTTAGGAGCAGACCACCATGCCCGGTCCAATGTCCTCACAAAGCGAACAAAGGACTCATCACAGACAGCATGGTGCATGTGCCGGTCCCCTTGAGGTCAAAGTCTAGCACGGCCGCCAGTCTCTCGGTAGCCTTGGGTGGCCCCGCTAACCTCTATGTTAGGGTTTCCGTGTCTGTGAAATGGAGACACTTGACTCCCCCGTTCATACCCCGCCATGACTCTGTTTCCAAGCACTGACCTCACGCAGGCTGTTACTAGGGACCTCCATTTGTGTTTCTTATTGCTAGGGACCCCAACTCATGAGCCACTAACATACCACAGAGCAAAATACCGACCGGTACTGCGCCGTCCTCATGGGCAACCACCTCCACGGGGAGCCCACCGTCGTGGCTGCTGCAGCAATTCATCTCATTCGGGCCTGCGGGGATCTTGCTGGCCCTCCGCTTCACCAAGCAGATGGCCTTCTCCAGGGATGGATCCCTGGAGGCTGGAGAGGCATGGGGGTGGGGTGGGGTGGGGCAGGAGACTTCTGAAACGCTATGGAGTCCTTCTGAACCTGGAGAGAAATGGAGGCATCTGCGGGCAGAGTTCCACTCCACTTTACTCCATGGCTCTTCTCTCTCAACCATACATACAGCCTTCTTTCCTTCCTGTGGAACAGGAAGTGACATTTACATGATTTGCACATGTGCTGGATGCGGATATGGATGTATTTAGGATAGAAATGGGGCTGAAAGGAAAGGAACCTGCGGGGTTCCAGGCTGGCGCTCCCCCCACTCCCAATACAGGTGTGTGGGTGGGTCAGTACAGGTGGTCCCCACTGCTACAGGCCCCACTGGGACCACTGTATGGTTAACCAACATACGTGGTTCCTGACTCGTACAAGTGAGTAGGGGGGTTAGCACAGGTAGAGCCCTCTCATACAGGTGCGTCGTGGGTTGGTCATTGCAGGTATGTAAGTGGATCAATGGCCTTGCCTTGCTTGCCTCATCTACTATTTCCCATCTCTAAGACACCCTAAGGGACCCAGGACAATCCCTATGTCCAATGTGCTAATGCTTGGGAGACTGCCCAGTGCTGAGGGGCCCAAAGCCCTCTAAGGCGGGGGCCAGCGGGGGGGGTGCTGTACAGGTTCCATCTCGCCTCTCTGGAAATGGTGCTGTCATGATAATGGAGGAGAGGGGGCTGAGCGGGAGCACTTTGGGGAAGATGATGCAATGATCACCAACCTCCGGGAAGCTGACTCCTGGGAGTCCAGCTGCAGGTACCACATCCTCACCTGTCTCCGAGGTGCCCACAGCTCATGAGACCAGTTAAGCTTGCCGAGCTGCTGGGGAGCAAACAAACCCTTCTTCGGTGCACTTCTCCAGGAGCCCGGGGTCTCTGGCAGGGACCTGGGGGGCTGCCAGGTCAGCGGCACCGGAGCGCCTCAGGGACAGAGGGTGCCGGAGTGGCAGCTTCAGGACAAGAACATAAGCTCCTCCCGCACTGGGTCCTCTAAGCGGGAGTCCCATAGCTCAGTGGTCCAAGCGCTCGCTGGCTAACCAAAAGGCCGAGTTTCCCATGCACAGCTGCTCCTCGGCTTCTGTAAAGATCTGGTCTTGGGAACCCCGTGGCGGCCATTTGGCTCTGTCGTGTGGCATTTGTTGTGGATTTGTAGGTTTGTCAAGGATTTTGTCTGGCGTGGATCCACAGCCGATGCTCACAGAAGCAGCAGGCAAGAGCTCCAACGACACACTGCATTGGATCAATCTGCTGCACAAGACCTCTTTCAAGTGTTGAAAAGCAAGAAGTTTTACTTACTTCGAGGACTAAGGTGGCCCTGATCCAAACCGTGGTATCTTCAATCACCTCGCATGCATGTGAAAGTTGGACCTTAGATATAGAACACAATGCCTTAGAATGACGGTGCTGGATATCGCTTCTTGGCCTGTTGGCTAAGATCAAGTGCAGGATGACGGTGCTGGAGCAGAATACTGAAAAGGACCATGGGCAGCCAAAAGAACAAAGAAATCTGTCTTGGAAGAAGTACACCCGGAATCTGGGAGCGAAGATGGTGAGACTTGGACATGGGATCAAGGGAGTCCAGTCCCCTGGGGAAGGACATCGTGTTTGGGAAAGGGGAGGAGCAGCAGGAAAGAGGACGGCCCTTGACGGGATGGACTGACACTGTGCCTGCAGCACTGGGCTCAGGCATAAGAGGTGAGGATGGGGCAGGATTCTGCTGAACCCCGGGCTGCAATGCGTCTGTATCGACTCACCAGCACTTAGCAACGTGAGTTAGAATGACTCACTGGCAGGGGAGTTGGGCCGTGAATTTTTCAGGAATAAGTGACCAGGCCTTTCTTCTTAAGTGTCCCTGGGTGGATTTGCATGAGAGGTGGTAGCCAAGCATTGGACCATTGGTGCCACCCACCCGTGGACTCTAGGAAGCGATTTACCAGGAAGCAAAGCACTGCACACATCAAAGATGTTGTTTGCAGGACAAGCTGAAGGCTATCAAGTCAGAACCATCAGAAACGCCCAATCATAACAAACAGCTTGGTGATGTCACGTACATCCAAGTGGTATGGAGGTGCGTGGAAGATACATTGTACATACAATGTATATCACACAACATGCTACATTGTGTGCTTTCATTGTAACCATCTCTCTTGCCAGCGGCTTTGCCTCCTTCAAGCCAAGAAGAGTCTTTGGACTCATGAGAGGTCTTCCACATCACAGTCCCGGGGGCTCCATTACATCCCAGAAGAGAAGAACGCCTGGCCAGCTGGGAAACCGGTCACAGCAGTCCCCAACCGCCTCCCAAGCCTGCCTCTGGTTCCTGAAGAAACCTCTGGGAAGCCCAGGGCCAACATGGCCTCAGTTTTCCATGGCAACAAGGGCCAGCCCTTTCTCTCCTGGTGGCATCAGGTGATTTGCTCTTGACAAAATTCCCTGGAACCAGATCCTTCTGGGAGGCAGTGCTGGAGCCTCTCTCCAAGTATCTGGTAGCGGGAGTTACCTGACACCTGGGCTGCCCATTTTGACATGGAGACGGGAGGTGCTGGCTGTGTTTGCTTCCCTGGCAACCCGTAGCAGCAGCAGCGTCTTCTGCCTTCAAGGTCTTTGGGGACAGCGTTCCTTCTTAGAGCCCCTGAACTCATCCTCGTGACTCCATCTCCATGACACCCAGGCACCTGGTCCCTTTGGGACTAAACGTATGCAGGGAGTGATGATTACTTCAATGCATGTAGAACACATGTGTGTATGAATCTGCACAGGCACACATCAGGGTACATATTGTGTGTGTGCGCACATGTATGGTCCTTGTTGTCAGTTGCGGCTCAGAGCCTGCCTCGTACAACAGAATGAGACACCGCTGCCCAGTCGGCACCCTCCTCTCCATTGTCATGTTAGAGCTGATTGTTGCAGCCACTGTGTCCATCCAACTTGGGCAGGGCTTCCTCTGTTTCACTACTGCTCTACTGGACCAAGCGTGGTGCCCTGCTCCAGGGACTGGTCCCTTCTGAGAACGTGTCCAAAGTATGGGACACGAAGTCTTGGCCCCTCGCTTCTGAGGCGCCTTCTGACCGTGCTTTTTTCAAGCCCACCGTGACCCACGGAACAATCATCAGCTATTTTCATAAGAAGGCCACAAGGCCTCTGCTCCTATGGAAGTCCAAAGCGAGCGGAGCTATAGAGACAGGCGGTTGCCTGGGCAGGGGTCTAGGTGGGGCAGTGATGAGGTAAGATCTTGCCTGCTCTAGGACCCAGGGATATCTTCTCCAGGTGATGAACACGTTCTGATCAACATGGTGGCTGCACACATCCCTGACGGGCCAACATGCTGGGTGGACACTCTACACGGCGCATGCCTCATACCTCAATAACATTGGTCACAGTCTACCTTGCAGCAGGGAGCATGTCCCCTCTCATCCCAAACACCCCAGCAGGTGCTTCCGTGTGATCTGCAGAGCCTGTCTCCCCCACCCCTGGTTGGAAATGTCACCATTACCATATGCTCAGGACCCGTGGGTCTTTCCGGTCTATTCCTCGGTGGTCTGTGGGGCTGCACTGATAGCACGGAAACACGAAACCCACACAGGACTCTCTGTGGAGTCTCAGGCTGCGGCCATTCACCCGCCTTGCCAGGAGGACCACCACACTGCCGCGTCGTTGTCTGCTGGTCCCGGTGCCGTTCCATTCCCAGGCTCAGAATTTGGTTTGGGTTAGCATTTAGCGACATCATGGGGATGGCAAGGCCAGGGAAGACCCGGGAAAGGCACTTGACATTTTTAAAGGCACACACACACACACACACACACACACACCCCGCACACAAACACACACAGAAACAGACACAAACACACACAGACACACAGATGAAGACAGACCTGTGCACACATACACATATACACAGACACCTACACCCACGGACACACACCTACAGACATACACAGACACACAGACAGACAGACACATAGACCCACAGACGGACAGACACATAGACTCACAGACAGGCTCACAGACAAAGATACACACAGACAGAGATAGACCCAGACACACACAGATGAAGACACACAGACACGCGCGCATGCGCGCGCGCGCACACACACACACACACACACACACACACACACACTTTCTCACTGTTCCGTGGGCAGCAGCTCAAGGCAGATTAGGGTGGGATTAGGTAGCATGTAGGGTCAGCACGCTCAATGCCTCTTCTGTTTCTGGGCCCGCCCAGGGCCTGCCCACCATCTCCCCATCTGCTCCTCCAGGGCCATCAGCTCCAGAAAGGCTGGTGAACTCCTTCACCCCAAGGCCACATGGGGCTCTTCCCACATCAAGCTGCATTTCAGAGGGAGGAGGCTCCCTGGCCTCAAAAACTCCTAGCCATCAGTCAAGTCCCACTCCTGGCGGCCACTCCTCACCTCTTGGGGAGCAGCTGGTGCCTTCTAACTGCTGACCTTAGACTCTGCAGCTCAGTGTATGACCCCCGCACACCCACAGGGCCCCTGTCCTCACTCGGGTCACGGCCTCTGCCGTTCTGTGAGTGGCGTGGAATGGAAGGAAAACACGGCGGAATTTCCACGACTGTCGGCAAGCACAAGCTTACAACCCCTGCATCTCTCACCCTCCATTCAGCGAACAAGCCTCTGCTCCAATCCTCGCTCCTTCTTCTTCCTCCCCACACCCTCCCAGGCCTTTGCTCAAAATCAGCACAAGGACAATCAGGGCTGAGCAGGGGTCCGGGAGCCCCTCTTCCTTCTGCAGAGCAGCCACAGTGCTGACCGAGCTGCAGGCCTGCCTCCCCTGGGGACAGGCAGAAATCCCGCTGCCTTCAGACTGGAGACTGCTAATTAATACAAGAGTTAAAGAGACCCAATTTGAGCCTGGCTGAGAGCAGCCTCCTTCTATAAATTCCACAGACCTGTAGCCATTCAGGGACAGCACGGCCACCATGGGCCTCATGGTCCTTAATTGGGAAGCAGCTGAGCACCGTTCAGAGTCAGAAACAGGGGCTGGGGGACAGAGGCAGCTCGAGTCCCATATTCGTTTCCTTCGCTTGCTGCTCAGTAGCGCACTGGCCACACACAGGAGGAAGCACCCGCCCGTCTGTGTGGGGGGTCAGGCCTTGAGGAAGGACACCACAGAAGAGTCCTCCGGAGTAAACTCACTTGCTGCCATTGAGTCGATTTCAACTCAGCGCAACCCCGTAGGATTTCTGAGACTTTAAGTCTTCCTGGGGTTCTCGGACAGCCTCCTGTTTCTCCCGTGGAGAGACTGGTGGGTTCAAATAGCTGACCCTGTGGTTCATAGCTCAATGTGTAACCCGCTGCGCCATCAGGGCTCCCTCCTCCACAGGAACGAGTCGTGATCGCTGTTAGGTGTCGTCCAGTTGGTTCTGATCCATGACGACCCTACCAAAACAGAATCCTGCCTGGTCGGTCCTGTGCCGGCCTCACAACTGATCCCCATGTCTGAGCCCATGGCTGCAGCCACGGTGTCTGTCCATCTAGTCGCGGGCCTTCCTCTTTTTCACTGCCCCTCCACCAACATGACATGCTGTACCAAGAACATCATGGATGACCTCAAGGACCCTGGAAAGACCCAAAGCAGGCTCTTCCAGAGCTCCAGCAGGCACACAGCCTCAGTTTACCCTCAGTGGCAACCCGCCTGATCCAAAGCCTTCCTCTTTGATGCAGAGACCTTGGTGAGGGGTCAAAACGTGAAATGACTCATCATGAAGTCTTTTCTCGGTCCCTCCACTTGACTAAGGGCCTCTGGTCTCTTGTGGGGTTCCAGCCCCCACAATCAAACGGTTCCAAGGGGCAGTTGGGTCATTGAGAGATAAAGTTAAGAGACATCAGACAAGATAAAGCATGCAAGCGTTCACCTCCGGGAATGCCAGGATTTCAGGAGCCAGGTCCACACAGAGAGAGAATAGATTTCCAACCAAGGCTTATATACACTCAGGGGGTGTGAAAGCCCCCCTAATTACAGGTAAACACATACGTAACAAAGTGGGCTATGCCCCAACCCTAAAGGTCCCTGAGTACATTGGAGGAGTAACCTAACACCAGTGGGCTGGGAAGGTAAAGAAGGAGCGGCTGTCCTCAGAGCCTAGAGCTCAATAGCACATGTCTGCTCCTATAGATAAAGCTGCCGGCTACATAGCAGTCAGCCATGTGCTTGTAAGAGGTAACTGTAAGGTAGCACTATGATGGGAGGATATAGTGGGGAACAATATTAATTATCTGAATGTGATTGGGACTCACCTCCAACTCACAAGGGTGAAGGCCTCCCTGCACCCCAGAAACCCAACCTGCCAGGCTGCTTAATATATGAGAATAAAGTGTTCATCGTATACACTCTCTTCCCCTTCTCTGCTTCCCACAGTCCCGCTAATGTCCTTTGCGGCTAAGGCCCACCCTGTCTGCAGTGCCAGCCAGACATTGTGCTCTTCTCATTCTGCTGAGCCTGCATGTCTCCTAGCTGTGTTCTTCGGGAGGATGGAGTTTCATGCAGGTTCCACCGACCCCAGCCCCTAGGATGAGTTCTCATCATGCTCAGCTTGAGAACTCCCAGCACTCGAGGCAAGCGGCTATCTCTCCATACACCCCTCCATGGATTTTCCATAGCTTTGGTTTTTCCAATCTCTCCCACTCAAGCTCTTCCAATAACCAGGAGGGCCAATTCCTAGTGGGAATTCCTAGTGTGAATATTTCCAAGTCTTCTTCCAGAGAAGAACTCTGTCAGCCGGGGAGGTCCTGGCAGCCAGGCTTGAGAACCAGTGGAGGAGAAGGCCTGAGTTCTCCCGCTCCAGCCTCTGTGCCTGCCAGCTCTGTGACCGTGAGGATAACTTAGTCCTGTGGGGTGGTCGGTGTTCAGCGAGCAAGGCATGTCCAGTGCCTGGCAAAGAGGGCAGCCCAGCCCACCCTGTCACAAGGGTAAGGTATTGGGGGTCAGTTAGCAGCACTCCCCTCCCCCTGGCTTGTGAACAATCACAGTAGGACAAAGTAATCAGCAGGTCACCTTTGTTACTGCTGGCAAGGTCAGGTTCATGAGACCATCTCCTAGCTTTCTGTTGGCCTGCAGGCTCACCAGGGGACAGGCACAGAGTGAGGGGCTGTCTGTGTACAGTCCAGGCCCTCACCATGTCACTGCCCCGAAATGGCCTGGCTAGAGACAAGAAGAGACGGACTCCGATGTATCTAGATTTTGGAGAGGTGACTTTGAGCTCAGGAGGGGAGGATGGGGCAAGGTGAGGCCAGCAGACAGCTTGCCGTGGTGCTGTGGGAAGGAGTCGGGTGGACAAGGGGCCTGGAAGGCTTAGACAATCCCTCTGCAGGATGGCAGATGGTTGGCTTTCATTTCCCAGCATCCTGTCCTCTTCACTGTTGGACCAATCAATGGATTAACCACTCAGTTTTGCCCATTGGACTGAACAAGCAGACTAACCATTGGACTGTAGCCATTAAACCTGATCAATGGATTAACCATTGGACTGTACCCATTAGACCCGATCAGTCGATTAATCACTGGACTTTACTCATTAGACCTGATGAATGGATCAACCATTGGACTTCACTTACTGGCCCAACCAGTGAATTAGCTAATGGGTTAGCCATTGGGCTTTACATACTACGCTTATCTGACAGGTTCACCAATTGGCTTTAACTCACTAGGCCCACAGTGGGTTAACCAATAGGCGAACCACTGGGCTTTACTCAGTGGGCTTCACTAATGAATTGACCATCGGCCTTTACTCCTGGCCTCAATCAATGATTAACCATCAGACTTAACCAATGGCCCACCGTTGGGAAGCCCTGGCCTCAGAGCGGGCCATCAGTAGTTTGTCAGGGCAGCTGCTCCCACTGTCAGAAGGGCCCCTGCTCAAAACCAGGCACAGCTCTTTTTGGGGTTCTCTTAGACCTTAGTGAATGCAGACTATGCTACCAAGTAGCGCCCGGATCGGGCTGAATACCACATGGGCTAAGTCACGCAAGGTCACTTGCTCCTCAGGCAGGGCTGGACATTCATCAAGCCCTGTGCTCCCAGCTCAAATTGTACCTCCCATGCTGTGTGACGCTGACTATGGTGGCTCTGAAAAGTGATTCGGTGGCATCCTGAAGATGCTCCCACATTAAAAACCAGCAATAAATCCTCTCCTATTTGAACACAAGCCCTCACTTCATTAACAAGCTCCAGGGGACAAGATAAAACCAGAACACGACGTCCCCATGCAAATGAAAGTTCAAAGAAGTGAAAGCCCAGAGGAGCCAATGTTGGGATGAAAAATGTTCCTGGCCTTTTGAGTTAAAAGACAGAGGGCCAAGTCCAGCTCTTTGGTCCCTAATTCCTCTCTAGCTCAGCAGCAGACATCACTGATGGGCAGAGTCACCGGGTGGTACGGCAAATGGGCTCTCTTCTTCCAGAAAGGGGCAAGTTCCCTGGGGACCTGAGCAACAGCCTTGGCCACATGGGCCATTTACCTGGGTGTGAGTTTCCTAGGTCCATCACAACTTACTGCCCTCAACTGAGCTGGACGGTCTCACAGTTCTGGAGGCCAGAGTCCAAAATCCAAGTGCCACAGGGCGGTACTTCTCCAGTCTCTGAGGAAGAATGTCTCTTTCCTAGCTTCTGAAGGTGATAGTCAATCCTGTGAGTGCTCTTCGATCTAGGAAAACATCACTCTCAGCTCTGTCTCCATCTTCACTTGGTCTAATTCTCTGTCTCCAGTACACACGTCCCCATAGATTGTGTCGTTGTTGTTGTTAGATGGTTCTGACCCATTGCGACCCAACACACAACAGAACGAAACCCCGCCTGGTCCTGTGCCAGCCTCACGATTGTTCTTGTGTTGAGCCCACTGCGTCCATCCATGTGGTGAGGGAACTTGCTTTTCTTTGCTGTCCCTCGACGTTTCCACCATGATGGCCTTCTCCAGGAACTGGTCTCTCCTGACCACGTGTCCACAGTGCCGAGACAAAATCTCTCCATCTTGGCCATGGAGGAGCATTCTGGCTCTACTTCCTCCAAGACAGACTTGTTTTGCGTTTTGGCAGTCCACGGCACGTCCAGGATTCTTCGCCAGCACCCACATTCTAATGCTCCTATTCTTCCCCGGTCCTCCTTATCCAATGTCCAACTTTCACATGCACCGAGGCGATGGAAAATTCCCTGGCTTGGGCCAGGCGCACCTATGTCCTCAAAGTGACCTCCCTGCTTCTCAAGGTTGGATTTTAGAGTCCTCCGTAATGCAGCCTGCTCTCAATCCAATCTTTATTTGCATCTGAGACGACTCTGTTTCCAAATAAGGTCATTGTCTCAGGGATCTCCTGCACAGAAATACCACAAGTAGATGGCTTTCACAAATAGAAATGCGCTCTCTCCGTTTCGGGGGCTAGACATGTGAATTCAGGGTGCCAGCTGCAAGAGAAAGGTCTCTCTGTCCGCTGTAGAGGGAGGTCCTTGTCTCCTTTTAACATCGGTGTGCTTGGCACCCCTTGGCGATTCACATGCCTCCTGGAGAAGGCATCCCAGCCCAGTCCACTGCAAGTCCATCAGTCTGATGTTAGTCCATCAGTCCCTCTGCAGATTCATGGCGCTGCAGGCTGATGGCACAGAAAGAAGGGAGGCCACGGGCCGGTGGGTGCAGAGTCAGGTGATAGGGACCCTGTTCCTTTTCACTTAGTTATGACAAATCCTAGGATCCCTGGTGGTGGGGTGAGTTACAAGTTGAGCTGCTCACCATAAGGTCAGATGTTCCATCCCCGCAGCCACTCAGAGGGAGAAAGAGGAGGCTTTCTGCTCCTTTGACGATTGTCTCAGAAACCCAGAGGGGCTGCTCCCCTCTGTGCGATGGGATCCCTGTGAGTCAGAGTCTGGCTGTTTGGGTTGAGGATGGTGAGGCCATGCTCATATGAAGCTCCCAAATAGAGAAGTGTCACAGGACACGTCAGAAAGGACTTGATGGCACTGAGTTTGGCTTTATGACACGTCCTTATTTACCTTCTGAGGGGATCAAGAGCCAGGATCAGAACTTCTGTGACCAGCAACCCAGAGATCGCTGGAGAGAAGCCATGGGACCCAGGCGTGGTTGCCCCCTCCCCTTCCAGCACCCATGCTGCCCTCCCCCCACCCGCCCCAGCACTCCCCCTCTAAGGGGACAGCAAGCTTGGCAGGAAGGCAGAGCTTGGCCACACCTCTGTTTAAGAGCAGGTGAAGGGTTGCGTCCTCTGGCCTCAGCCAGACAGGGGTGCGAGGGTCCACAGTTTAGATACTCTCATGCCAGCTGAGTCTGCACAGTGCTTGGGAGACCCCCTGCCTGGACCTTGCAGGCAGCCCTTGGCTCACACCCGGGCACCCGCTCAGGTTCCTCAGTACTGCACAGCCTAGGAACTGGTGTTACACTGCCAAGGGTAGTCTGTCCTCGGCCAAGGTCAGGGCCTGTGCCTTCCTGCATAGAAACCCCACAGCTCAAAGCAGCAAGGATTCAACCAAGGTCACACACTCTCTCTTTCTCCGCCCCCCCACTCCCCCAAGGTCACACTCTCATGAAAAGCGAAGTCTGAACTCTTGGTCCTGGATACAGACGTTA
Source organism: Tenrec ecaudatus (assembly GCF_050624435.1). Lineage (NCBI taxonomy): Eukaryota > Metazoa > Chordata > Mammalia > Afrosoricida > Tenrecidae > Tenrec > Tenrec ecaudatus. The sequence continues at coordinate 4,793,908 of NC_134542.1, forward strand.
GCCCCAATCTGCAAGGACCCCAGAGAAGCTGCCTTCAGTGAAGGCCCTTTGTAATCCCTCTCCACACCCAAGGCGCAGGCCTAGCAGCCCAGGAGGTGGCTTTGGTGTGCTGTAGGGCGGTGCCAGGCTAAGAGCCTCGGGTGCAAATCCGGACGGTGGAGACTGTGTGGAGGATCAGCTGGCAGGTGAAGGACAGAGCCGGCCTCTGCGGGCTTTCGCTCCTTCCTAAGCTTTCCACTCCGACCCTGACTCTTTAACTCCTAAGAGGGAAGTCCAGAAACCACTCAGTGTATCACAGGTTACTGTTATTGTGAATTCTTTAAGGAGCCCTGCTGGTGCAGCAGCTTAAGCATTGGGCTGCTAACCTCAAGTTCAGCAGTTTGAAACCACCAGATGGTCCTCAGGGGAAAGATGAGGCTTTCTACTCCCGTAAAGAGTGGCAGTCTATGTATGGATTGCGATAAGAGTTGTACAAGTCCCCCAAAAAATGATTTTTTTTTAAAAAAAGGAGTGACAGTCTTGGAAACCCAGAGGGGCAGTTTTACCCTATCCTACAGGGTCACTGTGAGTTGGCGTCAACTTGATGGCAGTGAGATTTTTTTTTTAACTATTATTACAGCAGAGCTCACTGCCTTTTGGAGTTTTCAGAATACTTTGGATTCTCATGGACAAGTCTCACATTATCTAGGCATCAATGGGTGGTTGTGTTAGTCTGGATTGACTAGAAAAACAAATCTATAGACACTCATATTTGTATGAGAAAGAGCTTTATATACAAGAGCACTTGAATATTGAGAAAATGCTCCAGCCCAGTCCAGATCAAGTCCATAAGTCTGAGATTAGCCCACATGTCTGATGCCAATTTATAAAGACCTCTTCAGACAACATAACACATGAAATGATGCTGAAAGAGAAGGTAGATCACAGGCCAGTGTGTGGAAAGTCTTGTGGATCCGGTGGCAGTGTAAGCATCTCAGCACTGGCAGGGGTCTCCACGTGGCTCCTCCAGCTCAGGGCACGAGCGTAGCTCCATCTGTCTTCTCAGCTGGAATGTCTCCCAGGGAGTGAGCGTGTGTCCCGCCCCCAGTGAGCTATCTATCTCCTTAGTGCCTCCAAATGAGTTCATCAAGCTGCGACCTGATTAACAGGCTAAACTCCATCCCTTCACTCTTAATTCTCAAATTGACAACAGATTATGGTTTAGCCCTTGATTGCCAACTGGGAGGTCAGTGGTTTGAACCTACCCAGAAGTACCTCAGAAGAAAGGTCTGGCACTTGTACTCTGCACACAGGATGTCAAAACCAACTCCATGACAACTGGTTTTGGTGGCCGGTTTTTCCCCCCTTCATGCTGGCGTGGGTATCTCACAGACAAATTAACCTGAGTCTTCTACTAGCCCTGGCGACTGAACTGTCCCCCCAGGTGACAGGCAACTCTTGAAATGCAGTGCGCTACCATGGTGAAATATCGCTCCAACGTCGACAGAAAGTGTAGTTCTAGTTCAAGGTCACCTGGGTGTATCTGCACCTTGACTTGAGCTTCTCATTGCAGTTGGGCAACTGACCATCCGTGCTAGGATTCCGTTCACTCTATTTTGTGTCCTGGATCTGGGGTCAAAACAAAGGGGAAGGGGCTTCTTTGTTCCCAGCAGAGGCGAGCCCGTGTCTCTTCTGACTCGTGGGTTTAGGGGAGGTGATCGGGGGATTTTCCTGACAACAAGGGACCCACTATAGGTGGGTGGAGGGCTACAGTTGGATGGGGCCTCCAGGGTACATGGGTGTGTCGGTCTGACATGAGCCCATATGTCCGGTACCAGTCCGTCAATTCCTCTTCAGACTCACGCAGCACATGCAATGATGGCGAATGCAGGAAGATCACAGGCCAGTGGGTGGGAGGTCTTATAGATCCAGAGGCGGTGGAAGCATCTCAAAGTTGGCCTGGGTCTCCATGTGTCTCCTCCAGCTCTCTGAATGTCTCAACAGCAGGAAAGGGAAGGCAGAGAGAGTGGGTCTGGTCTCCAGTGAGCTATTTATCTCCGTCATGCCTCCAAAGGAGGTCACCAGCTGTGACCTAATTGACAGGCTCAGTTCTACCCCTTCACTCTTAATCATCTCAGTTGACAGGAGATTGAGTACCACATTGGGGTTACAAGGCGGATGGGGTTCCAGCGTGGATGGGTAAGATTTACATATATGGAGATGCTGTCTCGAGCATTCCCAAGGATATCACATCCTGTTCCTCTCCCATGTTCTCTGTGTTTCAGGATTAAAGGAGTCTGAAGGGGGAAGGGGCAGAGCTGTGGGGGTGGGGCCAGGTTTCCCAAGGGAATTCTTGTAGGACTGCTCCTGCTTCCCTTAATGAGCAGCCTGTCACTTTAAAAACAAAATGTCCTTGACACAATTTCTCTGGCCTTTTCCTCACCAATTTGGGTTTCAATTTGCTTCAAATTTCCTCGAATAACTGCCCCTCCCTGTGATTGTGCTGCGCCTTCTGAGAATATCTATCAAGATTACCCATTGGGGTCCCCCCAGAACATGTCTCCACAACCTTCTGATCCTTGAATTGAACTGGTCCAGCTGGTCCCCTTGGAAGTCATTGCTTTTTGCTGTTGTTTGTTTAGCAGTTTTGTTGACACATAATTCACATCTCAGACAATTCAATAGGTCAGCCATATTAAACAAGAGTTACTCAATCATCACCACAATCAATTTTAGAACCGTTTCTCCTTTCTGGAACACGTTGTTATTAGCTCCCCATTTCCCCCAACAATCCATCAACCCACTGCCGTACCCCCATCAATCCACTTACTGTCTTTATAGATTTACCCATCCTGGATCTCATATACAGAAAAACATGCAAAAAAAAACCCAAACCAAAACCTACAGATATAACAAAATAAAGCAGAGAAAAACACAACAGAAAAGAAAGCAGAAAATACTCAAAACTAGAACAAATTTAAAATGGGTCAAAAGGGAGATAAAATGTGTTAGATTTTTTTTTGTTTTTTAAACAATTTATTAGGGGCTCATACAACTCTTATCACAGTCCATACATATATATACATCAATTGTATAAAGCACATCTGTACATTCTTTGCCCTAATCATTTTCTTTTTTTCTCTCCTCTTTTCTTTTTTTACATTTTATTAGGGACTCATACAACTCTTATCAAAATCCATACATATACATACATCAATTGTATAAAGCACATCCATACATTCCCTGCCCCAATCATTCTCAAAGCATTTGCTCTCCACTTAAGCCCTTTGCATCAGGTCCTCTTTATTTTTTCCCCTCCCTCCCCGCTCCCCCCTCCCCCATGTGCCCTTGGTAATTTATACATCGTTATTTTGTCATGTCTTGCCCTATCCGGAGTCTCCCTTCCTGCCTTCTTTGCTGTCCATCTCCCAGGGAGGAGGTCACATGTGGATCCTTGTAATCAGTTCCCCCTTTCCAACCCACTCACCCTACACTCTCCCAGCATCGCCCCTCACACCCTTGGTCCTGAAGGTATCATCCACCCTGGATTCCCTGTGCCTCCAGCCCCCATATGCACCAGTGAACAACCTCTGTCCTATCCAGTCCTGCAAGGTAGAATTCAGATCATGGTAGTTGGGGGGAGGAAGCATCCAGGATCTGGGGGAAAGCTGTGTTCTTCATCGGTACTACCTCGCACCCTAATCAAATGTGTTAGATTTTAACCTAACTGCATCTGCAATGAGCCACTTTCTGATGCAATAGGAAGGCTATTCACATCCCTGGTCGTGGTCAGATGGGATTCACCACAGGCTTAATCCACGTGTATTTTTCCTTCGCTTGGAAAAAAAATTGAAACAACATAAAAACGAGTCAAAAGGAAGATAAAACGAGAAAGCATGACATCTTAAGCTAACTGCAGCTGCCATAATTGCCTTTACAAATGCTCTCTGATAAACAAAGCCACTCACACTCTCAGTTAGGGTCAGAGGGGATTTACCAGAGGCTCAACCCATGCGTGGACCCGGCAAATGGACTTCTGCAAATGGGGTGACCACAATTTACGCTCTGAGCCCATTCCCTCGTTTGGATTTGATTATTTCCATCCTTGGATCACACGAGCTGCTGCGCTTCTTCTATGTGGATTTCTTACAGTCCAGGGGAAAATGGAATGAAAAGGTCATGGCTTTTGCTCCACAAACTTTTAAATCCCCCTCGAAAAGGAAGATCAGTGAAAAAGGATATTGCAAATAGGGTTCCGGTTCGTACCTCCAGGGCATCGTTCTGAACAGAACGCATTGAAGCAGGTCTCTGCAGTCAAGGTAGGTGAGGGCTTACAAGGGAGATGGGGTTTCAGGGTGGATGGGGGTTACAGGACTGCGAGGAGATGGCAGAATTCTTAGGAGCAGTAAGGACCAAAGGCAATGGGAGACCTTGGGCAGAAGAAGGATCCACGGGTGGGAAAGGTGAGGTCAGGCGAGCAGGCACTGCAGTTCCATGAGTCACCCTGTAGCCATGTTAATTTCCTCTTCTGAGTTATAGTGCGTTCAGGCTGTGTGGAGCAGGGTGAGGGTACAAGGGACTGCTCTGTCCCACTTGATGACATTTCTGTAAGTCGAAGGTTAATTCCACATAAAACACTTCAGGGAAAATTAATGGTGTCTCTCTCTATGGCTCATGCGGGGGCAGATGTTGCAGGGCCTGGAAGGTTGACAATTTAGGGCATGTGCAGCGGGGTGTTTGTCATTAAGAAGGAGAATGCAAAAGTGATCAAGACAAGATTGGGTGCAACACTGGCTATATAGGAGGCATAAATAAATCTATATCGACTTGGTGTGGAATTGAATTTATAAACAAGTCTCTCTCCATATATAAGCACTGACTTACGGAAAAAACAGGGCGCCTTGCATGAAAACCTTGTTTATTTGGACCGTTTGACTGTGATTTCAGACCAAAACCAAACTCACTGCCATCAAGTCCACTCTGGCTCTCAGTGACCCAAGAGGACAGGGTAGAACTGCCCTTGTGAGTTTATGAGACTGTAACTCTTTATGGGAGGAGAAAGCCCCATCTTTCTCCCATGGGAGCGGCTGGTGGTTTTGAACTGCTGACCTTGTGGGTAGCAGTCCAACTTGTAACCACTAAGCCACCAGGGCTCCTTTGCTGGGCCACAGCAATTTTGCACAGGCTTCACCGAGAGTCATCAGACTCCGCAAGGACAAAAAACATCGGATACCCGTCAATAGGGTCTAAAGAACTGGGATGAAGAACCTTTTATCCAGGTTCAACTTTTGTTTGCTGCAGGTGAGCTGCTGCCACCACAGACTTTTTGGAGAGTTCTATCTGCACAGTATTCCATCAGGGCGGAACTGTGGCTCCCAGCACTGAGAACACAGCTTTGTTGAGACCGAGGGTCTTTCCATGAATAGTCTCTGGCAGTTACATAATTTCATGTCAACTTGATAAAGAGTGAAGGGGTGAAGTCTAGCCTGTCAATCAGGTCACAGCCTGATGATGCTTCCTGGTGGGTGTGGCCTTCCCATGAGGATTCTGGGGATTTTCACTCCGAGAACTGGAGGGGCATCACCCCAATGCTGAGATGCTTCCACCGCCACTGGCCCCACAGGACTTTCCCCCCACAGGCCTGTGATCTTCCTGCATTTGGCATCATTGCATGTGTTGCATGCATCTAAAGAGGAATTTATGGACTAGTATCCGACATATTGGGCTAATATCAGACATATGGACTTGATCTGGATTGGACTGGGCTGTTTTCTCAATATGCAATTTCTCTTTGATATAAAGCTCTCTCTGGATTTGAACATTCACTGAGCAAATTTGTTTTCTCTCCCACAATTCATACACATTTTGTTCTGTGACATAGTGGTGATTCCCTCAATGTAGCCTCCTCTTCTCCCTCCCTCTCTGGGTCCCTCTGTCCATATGCCCATCGTTCTAGTTTATTCCTGTCTTCTGAGCTTTATTTTGGGGCAAACGCTGCCTGGTCCAAGGGTGAGACCAGTCCCTGGAGAAGGACATCATGCCTGGTAAACTAGAAGGTCCTCAAGGAGGTGGATGGACACAGTGGCTGCAACAACGGCTTAGGTCCAGGAACAGGGATGAGGATGGCGCAGGGCTGTGCAGGGTTTCACTCGGTTGTGCTTAGGTCTGTGTTAGTCCGGGCTGACTAGAGCAACAAATTCATGGACTCTCATATGTGTATAAGAAAGAGTAATTGTATATTATAAAGAGTAATTGAATATTAAGAAAACATCCTAGCCCAGTCCAGATCAAGTCCATAAGTCTGATATTGGCCCATATGTCCAATACCAGTGTATAAATTCCTCTTCAGACTCACCCAACACATGCAATGACACCGAATGCAAGAAGATCACAGGCAAGTGGGTAGGAAGTCTTGTGGATCCAGTGGCAATGGAAGCATCTCAGCACTGGCGTGGGTCTCCACATGGCTCCTCCAGTCCCAGGGCTCTTGTTCCATCAGTGTGTCTCCATGTGGTTTATCAACAGGAATGTGAATTGTGTGTCCTGCCTCCAGAGAAGAAGACAGGAGTTCTCAGAATGCTCAGGAGAAGGCCAGGCCCACACAGAGGCATCACTGGCTATGACCTGATTGACAGGCTAGACCCCACCCCTTTGCTCAAGTTGACAGGAAATTATTTAACTGCCACAGGTTGATGTCGGTTACCACAACAGCCCTTCTGGCCTCCTTTGGGTACTTCTGTGGTGAGTACTGTGCTCCTGGTGGCCAGTCTGCTGCTTGACTAAATGCTGACTCCAGGGGATGAGAAAGGGGTCCAATCCAGGCTTGTGTGAGGGCTAGTCTCCATTACTACCCATCAGGCACCAAGGCAGGGCCTTGCTGAGAGTGGCAAAAACCAAACCAAGCCACAACCACAAATCATATGCAGGGGAGGCAGAGCTGCTCCCTAGGGTTTCAGAGGCTGTTAAGTCTCCATGGGAGCCAGCAGTCTCCTCTTTCCCTTTGGGGCCATCTGGGGTTTTGAACCATTGACCATTTGCTTAGCAGCCCAAAGGCATATCCTTTTGTACCACCAGGGCTCCTGGTGGTTGAACTGCCTTGTGGACATCATTCTTTCTCTTTTTAAACCCTCTCTCACACACAAGCTTGTAGAATTTTGATTAAGACAATTTAGAAGAATTTTTGGGTTTACAATATTGGATCCACCTCATTGTGACCCCCCCACACAGGGGAAAGAAACTCCCATTGGTCCGACGCTGTCCTCAACGTCATTCCTACTGGGGCAGCCATCGTGTCCATGCCCCATGTGTAAACTTCCTCGTCACAGACAGACAGACCCTATAGGTCTGGGTATGTCTCACCTTTCAGTCTGTGAACACAGGCTGTACGCCTTTCTTTATAGGAATCTTGCAGATAGTTTATTATCCTGATTCCTATGTTTCATTTTATGTTTGGTGACAATACTGCAATAAATTATATTGTCTTAATAATTCTGCTTTCTATCTTCAAGCTGACCTTGCCATGTCCTTAAACATTAAAACTGACCAGAGTCTTCATTCGCTTGTGCTGCTATGAGAGCAGATATACCACCAGTGGTTTTAAGAAACAGACTCCTTTCTCTCTCCTCTTGGCTTCTCACTGTCATCGAGTTGTTCCGGACTCATGGTGACCCTATAGCACCCCTGTGCGCTCCGAGAGTGTAACTCTTTAGATGAGTAGATAGTCTTGTCTTTCCTCTGAGGAGCAGCGGCTGGCTTCAAACTGCCAACCTTGCAGTTAGCACCCCAAGTGGTAACCACAACGCCAGCAGGTACCTCAGCTCGGAGCAGCAGTTCTTGGAGAAGGTCCTCTATCCCGGTCTGTTGGCTCTGGGTCAAGGGCCCAGTTCCTTGCTTTCTGTGGAGGCATCAAACTTCCCCCAGGTGAGCTTCTTTCTGTTTTACAAAATCTGTTGCTTTACATCTCAGAAGAGATCCCCTGGGGAGGAAGCCTACTGAGACACGGTCTCATCAACATAACAGAGAAACCCATCCTCCTTGAGATTATAACTACAGGCAGCCAAGCCTCTCTGCTACCTAGTGATGCCCACCCATGGTGGCACTATAGGAGAGGGCAGAACTGCCCCTGTGGGCTTCCCGGATTGTAACTCTTTATGGGAGTAGAAAGCCTTGTGTTTCTCCCTCTGGAGGGCTGGTGTATTTGAACCATTGACCATGCAATTGGAAGCCCAGTGAGTAACCACTATTCCACCAAGGCTCCTTAAATTCAGGTATAAGGATTAGGGATTACCACACAGGTTTTGCGGCACGGTGGGGGGGGGTGTGGGGGTGGAGAGGCGGGGGAGTTGGCACAATTCAATCTGCGATGATCAGTAATTCTTTTTTTTTTTTTTTGATAGATGGATTTTTTTTTAAACAATTTATTGGGGCTGATACAATTCTTTTCACAGTTCATACATATACATACATCAATTGTATAAAGCACATCTGTACAGTCTTTGCCCTAATCATTTTTTTCTCTTTTCTTCTTTTACATTTTATTAGGGACTCCAACAACTCTTACCACAATCCATACATATGCATACATCAATTGTATAAAGCACATCCATACATTCCCTGCCCCAATCATTCTCAAGGCATTTGCTCTCCACTTAAGGCCCTTGCATCAGGTCCTCTTTTTTTTTCCCCCCCTCCCTCCCCTTTCCCCCCTCCCTCATATGCCCTTGGTAATTTATACCTCGTTATTTTGTCATATCTTGCCCTATTCGGGGTCTCCCTTCCCCCCTTCTCTGCTGTCCCTCTCCCAGGGAAGAGGTCACATGTGGCTCCTTGTAATCAGTTCCCCCTTTCCAACCCACTCACCCTCTGATCAGTAATTCTATCACAGCTTCCACGTTCCACATCAACCCTGAAAGAGGCACAATTGTTTCTTCCTTTACAGTTTCAGCTTTAAAACATCTTAGGCGGGTAGACTTTTCATAAACAGTCACAAATGGGTCCACTCATTCCTTCCTCCCTCCTGGGATGGAGCCTGAGGTCGATGGAGAAGTCCGTGCCCACCAAGTCGGCCGCAAGCGAACACTGTCCCACCCTGAGCCCCTCGGCATGGCTTTCTGTCTCCGATCTCATTCCCCACCCTGGGAGGGCCGCTGGGCTTTGCGTACCTGGGCTCACCCTTCAAGGTGTTGCAGACAAAAATGCTCCCCAGGGTGCACACACTTCCAAATAACTGTCCTGGCTGAGGGCTTGCCGGAGACCAAGAAGCTCAGGAGGGCTGGGAGAGGAGGCGGGGTGGAGAGGACGGGGAACACAGGGGCAGGTGGGTGGGTGCCGGTACACTGGGGCGACAGCCGCGGATGAGAGGACATGGATGGCTGGCTGAGACTGCTGCTCTGCTCTTGTATTGGAGCTTCGGTTCTGAGCCCCTGTTTGCAGGCGGCTGTGGATTCAGGAAAGCCCCACACTTCCGCCCCACAGAGATTAAGTCTCCATTGAAATCCTTCTGATCCTACAAACGCTGTAGATGGTCTTGCCCTGAGGCACAGGGCACAGGAGCAGGGATCAACCCCGCCCCTCTTGGCAAGCCCAGGGAGGTGTGCCTGGGCGTGACCTTAGTGGAGATGGCTGTCTTGGCAGCAGAATTGGGGGTCCCATAGTCATGAATCAGGCCCTATCAGTTGAGCCCTGACTACCATGGTCAGAAGAAACCCTGGACCAATCTTGTACACTCTTCTAGCTAGCTTCAGGGTCCTGTACCCGCTTCTGTACATGCTTCCTGTACCCGCATCCCACCTGTGATGTATTCGAACTGCCACCAAGCATAAACTTGTGACCTTAATTCCAGCCCCTTAGTTAACAGAACCAAACGCAGCCAGGCCCTGAGGCGCCATCCTCACAATTGTTCCGAGGTCTGAGCCCACGGCTGAGGCCACTGTTGAGGGCCTTCCTCTTTATCCACGGTCCCTCTACTTCACCAAGCATGCTGTCCCTCTCCTGGGACTGGACTCACCTTACAGGTCCAGTGTGTGTAAGATGAAGCCTTCCACCATTGCCTCTAAGGAGCATTCTGGCTGTTTTTCTTCCAAGACTCGTCTTCTCCCTGTAGGGTGGTTGGTGCATTTAAGCCAGGGCCTTAGAGAAAGCTGCCCAAAGCTCATCCGGCCACACCATCAATGAAAGCATAGCCTAGCTGCGAAGCTTGGGTTGGAAGACGAGTTCTTATTTAAGCGTTGGTGGGCTATTTAGGACTGGACTATGCTACTCAGTTTCATTTCAACAATTGTGTTATTATTCTTTTTGGTGATTGCCACCTTCGTCCCCCCCAGAAACCGTGAAATCTGTTTGGGTGTCGCTGAAGGACAAGGGTTAATGTCACAGGTGCGAGAAAGAAGGTGCCCTTCCACCTTGGAGAAGGGTGTTGTTGGAAGTTCCAGGGGAGGTTTAGCAGAGCCTGGGCATGCCTGAGTCCTGTGTGTGTTGTGTGTGCTATGTGTGTGTAGTCTGAGTCTTGTGTGTGTGCATGTGTGCCAGTTCAAGTGTGTTTGTGTCATGTGTGTTTGTGTGCTATGTTTGTGTGGGACATCCTGTGTGTGTGTATGTGTGTATGTGTGTGTGTGTGCGTGACACGAGAAAGAATTCATGATGAAGCCTGGTTTCTAATCCTAGTGAGTTTTTATGAGGGACGGGAGAAGTTTCAGGTTCTACAGTCTCAGAAGAATACACGCTATTTCAGGGAAGTGGGCCAAACCACACAGAAGCTGGGCTGGGGCTCACCTCTGAACATGGGCAACCTCGTGGGATTGTGTGCCCACAGGTGGTGACCTGAGGCCAGAGGGACTGTGGCACGGCTGAGAGGGAGCAGGAGCAGCACCACCACTGGCAGGGTACTTAAACCTCCGGCTGGGTAGGCATGGTCGAAGGTATTGGTTGACTCTATTGGGTGAATCCAGCCTACCTGGACCTAGTTGGGGCCACCCAGGTGTAACACCCACCTGGCTCAGGGCCCTGAATTGGTGGAAGCCTGGTTACGGTCTTTATGGGTGGCTATTGGTCGCCTGATTTTCCTTCCCAACCTCCTGTAGAGAGCCTGTGCAGGACTGGGAGGGACACCACCTCCCATCCCCCCTCCCCGGCCTTGTCTCTTAGCTACCTAACATTTGTGTACGTGTGAGTGTGTGCATGGTCTGAGTTGTGTATGTGTGGTCTGAATTCTGTCTGTGTGTTTGTCGTGTGTGTGGTCTGAGTCCTGTGTGTGTGTATATGTGTAAGGATGTGCATGGCCCGAAGGGTGTGCGTGGTCTGAATTGTGTATATGTGATCTGAGTCCAGTAAGTGTGTCCGTGAGTGTGTATGTGTGGTCTGAGTCCTGTGTGAGTGCATGTGTGAGAGTGTGAGTGGTCTGAGTCGTGTGTGTGGTTTAAGTCTTGTGTACATTCTCGTGTGTGTGTGTGTGTGTGTGTGTGTGTGTGTGTGTGGTGTGGGAGGGGCCTGCCTCTCAGGTCCAGCTCCATCCCAGAGGTCAAAGGGAGGGGTGGAGTGCTGTCCCGGGCTCTCAGGAAGCTTTTTGTTTCCTCCAAAAGTCTGCTCTCCTTCCAATAACATGGTTGCACACAGAGGTGCCCAACCACCCAGAAATGGAGAAGGCTAGGTGTGTTCCGAATGGAAACCTGCCTGGTGCCCTGACACCGCTCTCCACCTCCCCCGCCTCCGCTGCTCTTGGGAAGGAAGCCCGTGGGTGCACCTACCCGGAGACACACGACCTGGGCTGATCGTAGCCTCCTTCTTCACGGAGAGCTCCTCTTCCGAGATGGACCGCGCTGTCCTTTGAACAGATCGCGGTTTTTTCAACACCCTTCCGGGCTCACAATTTCAACGCACCCATTCCTTCTGCTCTGACCACTAGGGGCGCTAGGAGCCGGCATCAGCAGGGAGTTTGGTTTTGTACCTGGGATGGGGAGTGGGGGACAGTGGTTAATCCCTTGACTGCTAACCAAAGGGCAGGCAGTTCAAGCCCACCAGGCCATCCTTGGGAGCCCAGGCGAGGCCGTTCGTCCGTCCGTCCTTCCGTCCAGTGAGATGGCAGTCTCATGAACGCTCAGGGCGGCCCGACTCTGTCCCTGAGGGTCTATGAGTCAGAATCGACTTAATGGCAGCGGTCTGTTGACGCTTATTCGGAACTGCATCCTCATTTGGAGTATGAGATCATAGATCTACATCTTTCATCCCTCCCCCCACCCCCAGCCGGACGCTTGTGGCAGGGCTCAGAGCTAATGAGATATTTATTAAATCAAAATGGCCAACGTGAAGCATTTCTCTTTCCTGGGACGGAGGACTTCCCTAACCGCAGCCACTCCTCCGGAGCAAGACAGGGTTTTCGACTCTGGTAGAGTCACAATCTCAGAAACTCACACAGGCAGGTTTTTGTTTCACTTTAAATCATTTAACTGGGGACTCTGACAGTGCTTATCACAACCCAGCCAGCCAGCCAGCCATTGTGTCAAGCACATTTGTACATCTGCTTTCCAAACATTTTCTTTCTACTTGAGCCCTTGGTATCAGCTCATTTTCCCCCCTTCCCCACCCTCCCTCCCTCATGAACCCTTGATCATTTATGATATTTTTTTCATGTCTTACACCCACTTTTCTGTTGTCCACCCGCCTGGGTGGGGGTTATATATAGGTTATTGTGATCTGTTCCCCCTTTCTCCCCTCCCTCCCACCTTCCCCTTCCCCTCCTGGTATCACTAGTCTCATTATTGGTCCTGAGGGGTTTATCTGTCCTGGATTCCCTGTGTTTCCGGCTCCTATCTTTACCAGTGTACATCGTCTGGTCTATCCAGTTTTGTAAGGTAGAATTGGGGTCATGATAGTGAGGGGGTAGGGGGGAAGCATTAAAGAACTAGGGGAAAGTTGTATATTTCGTCGGTGCTGTACTGCACCCTGACTGGTTCGTCTCTCCCTTGTGACTCTTCTGTGAGTGGATATCCAATTGTCTACAGATGAACTTTGGGGTCTCCATTCCGCCCTCCCCCTCATCCACCTTGATATGATTTTTGTTCTGGGTCTTTGATGCCTGATACCTGATCCCACTGACGTCTCATGATCACACAGGCTGGTGTACTTCTTCCATGTGGGCTTTGTTCTTCTCAGCTAGATGGCCGCTTGCTTACCTTCAAGACACTCTATCTTTTGATAACCAGTAGTTTTACCCTGTCGTATCGGGTCACTGTGAGTCTGCAGCTAATCAATGACAGTGCGTGAGTTAAGGAGATGTGATGACATTGTTGTGACATGTTGGACTGCCAACCAGAAGATCAGCAGTTCTAAACTACCAGCTGCTGGGAGGGAGAAAGAGGAGGCTTTCTGCTTCCATAAAGAATTAGTGTCGAAAATCCGCAGGAGCAGTTCCACCCTGTCCTGGAGGATTGCTATGCCTTAGAGTTGACTTGCTGGCAATGAGTTTTTCTTTTCCTTTAAAAACATCCATGGGGGTACTGTGGTATAAGCCTGGACTATTAAACCCAAGGTCGGCGGTTCAAAGCCCCCCGCCCAGTCTCTCTGGAGGAGAAAGACGAGGTTGTCTGCTTCAGTAGAGAGGTACAGCCTCAGTAACCCTCCACAGAGTAACTCGTGGACACGATGGTACTCAGTTGGCTGGTTGCAGTCTTCTCTATAAAGCCTCACTCAGGAGCCCCACTGGAATGGGACAGGTGGCCCGCGTCCCACTGGCTTCAGCTCTTAATGAGCAGAAGGGCCTGTCCTGAGGGATGCTTCTTTCCTTGGGAAACTTGCCTTTTTCCTGAGGACCCAGCTCCAATCTGTGCATCCAGTGCCTGTGGGAGGGGTGGGTGTGGGAGCTGGGAGGGGCAGGGGGAGGGAGGGGTGTTGAAACCCCGGGGAACAGGATGCCTTCAAACAATTGAAGGGCAAGGGTGGCGGCTGTGCCTTCCCCCCAATTACATGACTGTTTGTGGCACGGAGCCTCAGGGAGCGCAGGCACAGCCTGGCCAGCTGTGCACAGAACCCCAGCTCAGGGCCACCGTGGCTGGCTGTGACTGCCTGGCCCTGTCTGTGCCACGTCATGGGGGAGGGGCGGTGGAGACAAGGGGTGGGGGGCTGGAACGTGAGATCCCCGAGTGCAACCTCTGGCTTGGTGGCTGCCCTTGGCATTTCCTGGGATTTGCTGACTCAGCAGTAACTGATCAGAACAAAGCCGCTCCATGTCCTTCCCAGAGAACATTCCCAGAGAATCCACCTGCGCCCAGAATATTCTGAAGGCACAGTTGAAAAGAAAAGTCACTGCTATTAAGTTGATTCTGACTCACAGTGAATATATATATATATATATATATATATATATATATATATATATATATATATACAAACTCACTGCCATCAAGTAGGCTCAGGCTCATAAGAACCTTGTAAAACAGGACAGAACTGTCCCTGTGGGTCACCAAGACTGTTTTTTTTAAAAGATAATTTTATTGGGGTCTCTTACAACTCTTATAACAATCTTATAACATACATCAATTGTATCGAGCATATATGTACATATGTTGCCACCATTATTTTCTAAACATTTACTTTCTATTTGAGCCCTTGGTATCAGCTCCTCGTTTTCCCTCCCTCCCCACTCCTCCCTCTGACTCCTTGATAAATTATAAGTTATTATTATTTTCATATCTTACACTGACCACTGTCTCCCTTTGCTCCCCGAAGTTTCTGTTGTTCATCCCCCTGGGGGTTGTGGTTTATGTCGATCATTCTGATTGGTTCCCCCTTCCTCCTTTCCTTTCCCCACCTTCTCCCTACCTTCCTGGTATCGCTACTTCCATTTCTGTTCCTGAGGGGTTTATCTGTACAAGTGTACATGCTCCAGTCTAGCCTGCAGTCAAAGGCAGGACTGGGTTCATGATGGGGGGGGGGGGGGGGGTTGAGGAAGTCTCAAGGAATCAGAGGAATGTTGTGTGTTTCATCAGTACTATTACTGTGCCCTGGTTGACTCATCCCTTCCTTGTGACTCTTTTGTGAGGGGATATCCCACTGTCTACAGATGGGTTTGGGGTCTTTCTTCTGACCTCCCTCTCAACAATGTTTTTGTTTGGGGTCTTCTGATGCCTGTTACCCGATCCTGTTGACACCTCACGATCGCACAGGCTAGTGTGCTTCTTCCATGTGGGCTTGTTGCTTCTCTACTAGATGGCCTCTTGTTTAACTTCAAGCCTTTAAGACTCCAGACACTATATCTTTTGATAGCTGGACACCATCAGCTTTCTTCACCACATTTGCTTGTGTATCCCATTTTGTCTTCAGTGACCATGCTGGGAGGGTGGGCATTACAGAGAACCAGGTTGTTAGAACAAAGTGTTCTCTCATTGAGGCAGGGCTTGAACAGAGGCCCAAAGTCTGTCCACTGCCTCAATGTGTTGCCATATTAATATATGTACATGCACCGATACATCTATTTTTATGAGTTACTGTATTTATGTGTGTACACCATGTTTACACCTCTACCCATAGCTTTGTTTCCTAGATCTTTCCTCTGTTTCCTTTGACCTTCCTCCTGCCCCACAATCACGCTCGCCCTTCTTCTGCCTCTCAGTAATTCCTCTCAGCTAGATTGCTGTTGCTCCGACACCCCCAGGATCTCTACGTCCTCCTCATTGCTGAAGACTGTGATTCTAATGGAAGCGGAAATCCTCATTTTTGTCCCACGGAGTGGCTGGTGGTTTCGAACTGCTGCCCTTGGGGTTAGCTTCCCAATGCACCATCACTGCACCACCAGGTCTCCTGTGGCAGATCCTCCCAGGGTGCCTGCATCTTTGTTGCTGTTGTTGCGAGGTGCTGCAGAGCTGGTGCTGTTCTTAATGATTCCCCTGGGGAGCCCTGATGGCACCGTGGGCTATACTAGGTCCATGGTTCAAACTGACCAGCAGCTTCACGGGACAAAGATGAGGCTCTCTTTTCCTTCAGTTACCATCTCACAAAACCACAGGGCAGTTCTAGCCTGTCCCCTTCCAGTCACTACAAGTCAGCATCACCTGACAGCATAGGTTTGGTTCGTGTTTCCTTACCAAGATTAATCTGCAGTGACCAGTATGCGTCCCTCGTTCTCACCTACCCTCCCACATCAGAGAGTCTGTTCAATGCCTGGCTTTGTCTCTCAACTCCATAGCCCTTTCCTAGAGAATCTCAGTGTCTTTTCCCATGCACAGCCCCTGGCAGGTAGAGAGGAGCCCCGGTGGTGGAGTGGGTGACAGGTCAGGCTGATAACCTCAAGGCCAGCAGTTAGGATGAGCCAGCTGCTCCTGAGAAAGATGGGGCTTTCTGCTCTCTGAAACATGACAGTCTCAGAAACACACAGGGGCAGTTCTCCTGGGTCCTGTCAGGTCACCGAGTCAGACTGGACGGGATGGCAGGGAGAGGAAGAAGAGGAAGGACAGACTACCCTCTCAGCATGGTCAACACAGGCCTCAAACAACACACGGTGACCCCACAGTACAGTGTAGAACTGCCCCTGTGGGTTTCCGGGACTGTAGCTCTTTATAGGAGTAGAAAACCTCATCTTTCTCCGTAAGAGCAGCTGGTGGTTTCGAACCGCTGAGCTTGTATTCTGGGTCATCATGAATTGGTGTAGCCTGGGGATGGTGCAAAACAACAATACTAATGATCAGAATCCCTTTCCAAAGAGGTCTTTATTTCATTCACAAGGCCAAGCCATTATCTTACATCAATCTCATAGGAGACAGGAGAGGATTATGCCAGAGAGCAGAACCTTCCCTTCAAGTGGACAGACAGAAAGCCTTTCCTTAGAGGAGCCTTCCTGAGATGAGAGACCGGCTGTTGGTTACCTCCACCGCCGATGGTACTTCTGCTACTCAGGCACCCAGACAGAAGATGAGACATCCAGACGGGCTGCCTTGAAAGGCCAAGTTCCTAATCTCACAGTTTCCAGAGGAGTTCTCTGCCTCCAGGTAGGCACACAGGGTTCACAGTGGTGGGGGGAGGGGACAGCAGGCTGGAATTGTTGGGGACTTCCCTGCAAGGCAAGCAGAAGGATCAGCTAGGTCCCACAGCTTCCTGAGGATTGGGCATTCTGAACATGTCTGCGGATTCGGGGTGCTTTGGGGCCTCCCCAGTTGTGGGGTACCTGGCCCCTGGGTGATGACTTTGTGGGTACATCAAGGCCCGGAGTGTGGGGTCTCAGTAAAGGGTGTGGGTAGCTGAAGAGTGAATGACATCAGCTCCCAGGAAACAGGCAGAAGAGCATTCCAGCGGAGCCTTAAAACTGGGTCAACCAGCAATCCCCCTACTTGGTGTATCTCTGAGGGAAAGAGGCGGATACACGCCCATGTTCTTGGCAGTGCAGTTCAAAGTAGCACAAAGATGGAAACCACGAGAGTGCCCACTGTGCAGAGTTGGTAATCAGACTGTGCCACCTGCCTCCCCCGCGGGATATGGCAACGCCGAGGAACGACCAAACACTGCCGGGAGGAGCCTGGAGGCCAAGATGCTGAGTGAAACCAGCCAACAACCAAAGGTCAGAGATCGAACGGCCGAGAAGACCCTGTTGTCAGAAGTCCACTGAAAGGTGGTTACCAAGAGTCAGAGGACATGCCTGGCTCAATGGGTGTTATGCATGTTAGGTGCCATTGAGGCGGTTCTGACCCAGAGCCACCCGGTGTCCAATGGAACAAAACCCCGCCCGGGCCTGCGCCAGCCTCACCACGGTTCCCGCGCTCGAGCCCATGGTGGCAGCCACTGGGTCCGTCCATCTCCTTGAAGGCCTTCCTCTGTTGCTGCCCCGCTACTTGACCCCGCATGCGGTCCTTCCCTAGGGGCTGGTCTCTCCTGACAACATGGCCAAAGTATGGAAGATGAAGTCTTGCCATCCTTGTCTCTAAGGAGCAATCTGGCCGTACTTCTGCTAAGACAGATCTGTCTGTCCTGTGGACAGGCCATGGTGCTTTCTTTGCCGGCACCGCAATTCAAATGCATCAGTCTTCTTTGGTCTTCCATAATCAATGTCCAACTTTCACTTGCTTATGAGGTGATTGGAAACACCATGGCTTGGGTCAGGCGCACCTTGGTCTTCAAAGCAACCTCCCTGCTCTTCGCCATCCTAAAGAGGTCGTGGGCAGCAGGCTTACCCAAAGCAATGGGCTGGCTGGTGGACACGTGTCGACTTGGGTGAACGGGAAGGCAAGATCCATAAGAAGGAGGACGGTAAAGAATGACAGCGGCAGGGAATGGGGCAGGAGTTTGAGACCCCAGAGGTACGCACTGTGACGCACACAATCCTGACATAGCATGAAATATGAGTCGCTCTCAGATAGACACAGTCTGGATAGGTCTGGGAGAGGAGTATACCCACGTATGTACATCCATGGGATATTTGTATCTGTCTAGGTAAGGAGCCCTGGTGGGGTAGTGATTACTTATGGGGCTGCTAATTGCAAGTCCAGTAATTCAAAACCACCAGTTTCTCAGTAGAAGAAATATAAGGCTTTCTACTCCCATAAAAAGTTATGGTCTTGGGAACTCACAGGAGCAGTCCTACCCTGTCCTATAGGGTTGCCATACGTTGGTGTCCACTCAGTGGCGGTGAGTTTGGATTCTGATGTTTATCTGTGCTCTGCAATCATATGCATGAATGGTAGAGCACACGGGGGGAGAGGGGGCATTATAAAAACTGCTTAGACATTGTGTGAGTCTGGGGACATTAGAGAAACAAATCCACAGAAACTCATATGTATAAGGGAGAGTTTTATATAAAGGGTAAGTGCGCATCAAGAAAACATCCCAACCCAGTGCTGCCCAAGCCCACAAGTCCAACATTAGCCCATATGCCCGATACCAATCCACAAAGTCCTCCTCCATCTCACAAAACAGACACAATGATGCCGACTGCAGGAGGAAAACTGAATCAGTGAACATGTAAGCATCTCAGCGCTGGCAGGGGTCTCAACTCAGCTGCTCCAGCACCCAGGGCTGCATTGGGGTAGGTCCTTGTGGCTTCTCTTCAGGGATGTCTTGTAGGAAGTGAGCCTTGCCAGCAGAAGCAGGGAACTGCTAAGGCAGCTGCACCCTTGTCCAACCATCAGAAAGCAAGAGACCTGAGAACTTGAAAGGCGAGGCTCACCAAGCCATTTATCTCTCCACCCTTCAATTAACCTCACATGTGCTTATCGGGCAGGTTGGTACAATAAACTTTATCTCAGACATGACCAAACACCTTGAAGGAATGAATCATTAGGCCTGGGGCCTCAGGAGCCTGGTCTCAGGAGGCACCAAGACCAATTAGCATAACACACAGTCCACAAAATGATGGATATCATGGAGAAGAACTGGAATTCCAGACACTTCATTGTGTTCATGGAGAACCTGTTCATGGGCCAAAATGCAGTGGTGCAAACTAACAAAGGAACACTGCAGGGCTTAAAATCAGGAGTGTGTCAAGGCTGTATCCTCTCAGCAGCCTCACCCAGACTGTGTGCTGAGCAGATGGTCCAAGAAGCTTGACTAGTTGAGGAAAAATGCAGGATCAGCGTCTTCTGAACAACCTGCACTATGCAGGGGGCACAACCGTGCTCGCAGACAGCGAAGAGGACTTGAAATACTTGCTGATGAAGATCAAGGAGTGCAGCCTTCAATGTGAGTTACAACTAAATGTAAAGAACACCCAAATCCTTGCAGCTAGACCAATAGGTAACAGCACCATCAATGGAGTAAAGGGAAAAGTTGTCAAGGATGTTTGTCTTGTTGGGATCCACAATCAAGGTTCATGGACCCAGCAGTCCAGTAGATCAATCTGCAGTAGATCAATCTGCTTCACAAGACCTTTTTAGAGTATTGAGAAACCAGGATGTTATTTTGAGACTAAGGTGCGCTTGACCCAAGCCATGGTCTTTTCAATTGCCTCATAGGCATGCGGAAGTTGGACATCGAATCCGAAAGACTGAAGAAGGTTTGATGTAGTTCAATTGTGTTGCTGGAGAAGAAGATGGAAAGCACCATGGACTGATATGAGTTGGAAGAAGTACGACCAGAGTGCTCCTGAGAGGCAAGGATGACAAGACTGCGGTCTTACATATTTTAGACACGATATCATGAGAGACCAGTCTCAGGAGAAGGACATCATGCTTGGTGAAGTGGAGGGGCAGGGACAAAGAGGAGGGCCCTCAAGGAGGTGGATTGACACAAGAGGCTCAGGCATAGGGGCAGATGGCATAGGCTAGGGCAGTGTTTCTTCCTGTTGGACAGAGAGTCAGAATAGAACTGATGGCACCTAACTACAGCAGTAGCAGATCACCCATCCACCCACCTACATGTCCAGCCACCCACCACCCACCCATCTACTCATTCATCCATTTTCCATCTGTCCATCCATCAATCCAGCCACCTATCCATTCATCCATCCGTCCACCCATCCACCTATCTATCCATCCATCCATCCACCTATTCATATACTTATTCATTCATCCATCCACCCATCCACCTATCCATCCATCCATCCATCCATCCAACCATCCATCTATTCATCTTATTCATCCATCCAACCATCCATCTATTCATCTTATTCATCCATCCAACCATCCATCTATTCATCTTATTCATCCATCCATCCATCCATCCATCCATCCACCTATCCATCCATCCATCTACTTATCCATTCATCCATCCATCCACCTATCCATGCATCCATCCATCAATCCATCCACGAATTCACTCATCCATCCATCATACCTATCCACCTATTGTTGTGCATGGGGTTGCTGTGGATTGGAGCGAACTCTATGGCACCTAACTACAACAACAACACAACAACAAAACACAACAGCAACAGCCCATTTTCCTTATCACTGTCCAGCTTTCCCACGCATGTGTCATGGTGTAAATTCCCATGGCTGGGCCAGGAACACCTTAGTCCTCAAAGTGACAGCTTTCCATTTCAACACTTGAAAGAGGTCTTGTGGAGCAAACTCTAGGCCCCTTTGCAGGGAAAGTCTTCCTCCCTTCGGCCTTTGGGAATGAGTGATGTCTTTCCCTTCAACTAGCCAGTTCTCCTCTCTGACCCGCTGGTCTGGACCCCGTATCTCCAAAGCTTCCCATACAAGTTGGGCCTCAGAGGCTTTGCCTTGAAAGGACTCTCTGTGCTGTATAAGTCATGTCACCAGTTCCTTGGGTCCAGAGAGGTTTTGTCAGCACTGGGACTGCAGAATCCTTAAGGTCGGGGACAAATAGGAACAGGTCCTTATCTGAACTTTCCCAGCTGTGGACTGCCAGGGCAGGAGGGGCTCTGGAGTGTCAGTTGATTCAGATCAGACCCCCAGCCTTCACCAAACAACTAAGCAAACATGATCGGAATTTCCTTTCCCAGAGCCGGGACATTCTGCTGGTGTTTAGAGATGCATGTGACAGATCAGAGACTCCCGACAGGCCCCAAGTCAAGGAAGAGCACAATGACCAAGCTACAGTGGGTTAAGTGACCACAAAGTGACAGGCTGGTGCAAGTGTCATTTCAGCAAATCTTGATCGCAGGCCTGTGAACTGAGCGTTCCTCATGGATGAGACAGCAGAGTCCTTTGGAGATTACGGGATTTGTCACAGGATTAATCGGTTGCCAAACAGGATAAAATGATTAGTACCTGCTATTTTAAAGAGCATTTAAGACTTCTTAAACATGTTCTGATAATCAGAGAAATCAAATCACCAGAGCAGCTGGGTTATGTGAAGAAGAATGTGGCATCAGCACTGGAGAACGTCTTCTTCACCACCTGCAATAGGCAGATGAACCTTGCTGGCGCAAAGTGAGGAGGACTGGAAGCACTTCCGGATGAAAGTCTAGGATTGTGACCTTCAGTATGGATGACAACGCAAGGTACAGAAGAACAAATTCTCACAATTGGACCTATAGGTCACATAATGATAAGTGGAGAACAGATTGACCTGGTCAAGGATTTTGTCTTGCTTGGATCCACCATCAATGCTCACGGAAGCGGCAGTCAAGAGATCAATGGCACCTTGCATTTGGCTATTCTGCTGCACAAGACCTCTTTAAAGTGTTGAAAAGCAAGAATGTCACTTTCAGGACGAAGGTGTGCTTGGCTCAAGACAGGCCGTTTTCACTGGCTTCCTGTGCCTGGACGGGCTGTTCCACGGGAGAAAGATGCAGCTGTCTGCGCCCATAAAGGTTT
Source organism: Tenrec ecaudatus (assembly GCF_050624435.1). Classification (NCBI taxonomy): domain Eukaryota; kingdom Metazoa; phylum Chordata; class Mammalia; order Afrosoricida; family Tenrecidae; genus Tenrec; species Tenrec ecaudatus. The sequence goes on from NC_134542.1 coordinate 4,816,083, forward strand.
ACAGCCTGGGAGAGGTTATCCATGGCTGCCGTGAATCAGAATGGACACGCTAGCAGTGGGCTTGATGTGCTGGGTGTGACAAGAAAGATTTACTCAAACTACACACAACTTGGATGAACCTTGCAAAAAGGATGCAAAGAGAGAGAAAGCAGTCACACAAGACCACAGACGGTGTGATTCTATTTCTAATAAAGCCCAGAATGGGCAAATCAGTAAAGACAGATAGCAAGTTCCTTTTGCCAGGGGATAGGGGGGCGGGGTGTAGTGGTAAGGGAGGGGTTGCTAAAGGAATGATTGCTTTTCGGGATGTCGCAAGATTCTAAAATTAGAGAATGGTGATGCTTGCAAAATTCAGTGAACTTATTAAAACCCATTATCTCTGAAGCTTTGCTCGGTGAATTGTATGGTGAATTCCACGTGACCGAATCCCCGTCACTCGTGAACCAAGAAGGGTGTCTGACCATTGCACACAGTTCAGGGCGTGTCAAGATTGATGGAGAGACTGCCGTTGCAGCCCCACCCAAGGTGCCTCAGAAGAGAGACTTGGCATTCTGTTTTGGAAAAATGGGTCTTGCAAGCCCCTGGGTCACATTGTCACAGGGTCGCTGTGAGCTGTGACAGACTTGATGGCAGCTGGTTATTAAACAGGAAGAGAAAGAGAGAGCGAAGGAGGGAGGAAGAAATGAAGGAAGGAGGGAACAAATAGAGGAGGGAAGAACGAACCATGAAAGCACAGAAAGGAAAAAGGAGGAAGATGAAAGGAGGGAGGGAGGATGAGTGGGAACGAGATTTACTTCCTGCCTGTGTAGGGCACAGGTTTTACAGTCATGCAGGCCACTGGCCCAAGAGCAGCTAGTTCTCTGAGTCCCCCAAGCTCCCATGGTGCCCCAGTTAGTGTTCCCTTGCCTGGAATGCTCCTGCTGTCCCTGCCTGCTTTGGGGACCCCCCAAGTTCCACAGCTGGGTCCAGTTCCCCAGGCTCACCTTCCCCAGTCCCCATGCCAGCCTGGCTGAATTGCTCTCTGTGATAGTTAGGTTTATTGTGCTAACTAGGCTTCCATAGGAACATGTGGGTGGAGTTTAGTCAGGTTGCAGCTTGATTGGAGGGCGACCGAGATAAATACTTTCTGCAGCCAGGATCCTGCCTCTCTTCCTCCCTGGTGATCAGACCAGCATGCTGGTGCTTGAGCTAGTTCCTTGCCTAGACTGTGTGCTGCACTACCTGTGGGCCAAGCCAACCTGTGAATCGTATTGCTAGAGCTTGAGGCTGGTGGATCCTGTCCCTGAGTACATCACTTGAGCTGGAGCTCCCATTGAGGGCTGCTTTGCTAGCTCCTGTGTTACTGACGGTTGCTGCCCAACCCTATCAGTCTTGCCTGAGGGCAGACTCTGCTTTCTGCTTCCTTGACCTTGGACCAGCAACCTGCATGAGTTGAAGGATCTTCAGTATACTACTGTTCCACAAAAGTGTGTTGAACTGAGCCCTTTGTACAGCTGTGTGGACTAATTTACCATTATATTCCTTCTGGCTATATAAACACTTATGGATATTATATATACATATATATATAATATATATATACATATATATATAATATATATATATGATAGAGAGAGAACCGTAAGTATCCTGGTTGTGTTTCTCTAGAGAACGCTGCCTAATACACTTTCCAATATGTGTATCCAAAAACCTTCTTTGGGTCCTGCCTGGTGGTATCGTACCTACCAGCTACCTATGTGACCTCCTGGTGACTCTGTGAGGCTCCTGGGGGCCCAAGATGCTGCCCATTGGTCTCCAGATGCCCAGCATTGGACGTGGGGCCTGGCAGCCAGCTGGGTGAAAGCTGGAACTGCCCAAACCCTCACACAGGACCTTCAGAAACATGTACCCCTGGAGACCAGCAAACCTACTGTGTTTCTTTCTCGCCAGCTCCTTCCTTTCTATTAGATGTGAACTTGTAACCAGATGGGTCTGTCCCCATGTGGTGAAGAAACCCAGGCTTGGAGCCAGGGGCTTGGAGATGCAGGTAACCTGCCTAGCCTGCCCCCATGAAAACCCAGAATGCCTGAAAACCAAACAGCAGACCACCTAGTCCAGCAACCTGTGTGACCTTGAGCATAATGAGCCAGATTGATGTCATTTAATAATTGATTTGCTGTTTCTGAGAAAGCTTGGCCAATAAACAGCGAGATGAATGTTGGCTGCCTAGCAGCCAAATTAATTTGGTCCAAGTGTAGATACATTCTATAAAGGTTCTGGGGAGAATGGCTGGGAGATTCTGATTCCTAGTCTACCCATTACGATTAATTATGGCTCTGGAATAGAATACCAAGCACACCATGGGCGGCCGGAGAATGGACAATCTGTCATGGCAGAAGTCCAGGCAGAATGCTCTGTAGCAGTGAGAATGACCAGACTTCATCTCGTGTCCAGCTATCAGGAAGAACCAGTTCTGGGAAAAAGAGGACATTATCCTTGGTAAAAGAGGGAGTCATCAAAAAAAAAAAGAGAGAGAGAGGAAATCCCCAAGGAGATAGATTTCCACAGTGGCTGCCGCCATAGGCTCGAACACAGCTAGAATTGTAAGGATGGGGTAGGACTCAGCAGTGATTCGTTCTGTTATACATAAGGTGAAATCATCTGAGTTGTTGTACATGTGCTGAAATGAACTCATCTTCACCTGACACCAAGAGGTCAAGGATGGCCACCATCGATGTGAAATGAACTCATCACCTAACACCAAGAGGTCAAGGATGGCCACCATCGATGTGAAATGAACTTATCACCTAACACCAAGAGGTCAAGGATGGCCACCATCGATGTGAAATGAACTCATCACCTGACACCAAGAGGTCAAGCATGGCCGTCATCGATGACAAAGTTGTCTGACTTAGGAAAGGTGGCTGCAAAGCACGCAAAGTCAGGCGAGCAGTCTAAGCAAGAAGGAAACTGTTTTAAAAACATGGGGTTCTTGCTAAACCTAAGGGCTGGGAGGCACCTCAGCATCATGAAGCGCTGATGCTGAAGGTACCCTAGGGGACTGCTCTCAGGGACTCCAGTGTCTGGGTCTCTGAGTCTCCGCTTCAGTGTTTGGTCCTACTGAACACAGTTCAAGAAGGTGCCCCCATGGCACCCTAGTCTACCTGTCCCCACTGAAGACAATGGTCAGGCTGACAGTGCAGGTCGGCTCATTTCCACATTCCCCACTTCCTAATTAATCGCAGCAGCACATTGACCGGGAACTGCCAGAAGTTCAGGCGGGATTCTGAAGAGGACGTGGAACAAGGGAGATCATGGCTGATGTCAGGCGGATGTTGGCTTCAAGCAGAGACTACCAGGAAGAGGTTGACTTGTGTTCCACTGACTTGCCAAGGCATTTCACTGTGTGGGCCACAGTGAACTGTGGATGACCTTGAGATGAATGGGGATTCCAGAACGCTTCATTGTGGTCATTCAGAACCTGTACGTGGATCAAGAGGCAGTTATGCAACCAGAACAAGGGAATTACAGATGGTGTAAAGTCAGGAAAAGTGGGCATCAGGGTTGGATCCTCTCACCATTTTCCATTGATATGTCGAGCAAATCATCAGAGAAGCTGGGTTTTATGAAGAAAAGTGTACCATCAGGATTGGAGGAAGGCTTCTTAACAACCTGTGGTATGCATACCCGTGGTATGCAGATGACACAGCCCAGCTTGCTGCAAGCGATGAGGAACTGAAGTTCTTGCTGAGAAAAATCAAGGATTGGAGCCTTCGGGATGGATGACAATTCAATGTCAAGAAAATCCAAATCCTCACAACTGGACCCGTAGGGAACATCACGCCCAATGGAGAAAAGGCTGAAGTTGTCCAGGATTTTGTCTTCTTTGGATCCACAATCAAGGCTCATGGAAGCAGCAGTCAGGAGATCAAAAGACGTATTGCATGAGGTAAATCTGCTACACAAGGCCCCCTTCTTTAGAGTATTGGAGAGCACGGATGTTACTTTGAGGACTAAGGTACGCCCAACCCAAGCCGTGGTATTTGCCATTGCATCCTCTGCATGTGAAAGTTGGACATTGAATAAGGAAGACCATAGAAAAATCGATGCCTTTGGATTGTGGGGCTGGAGAAGAATTTAGAAAACATGGACTGCTCAAAGGACAAACAGATCTGTGTTGGAAGAAGTAAAACCAGAGAGCTACTTAGAGTCAAGGATGGTAAGACTTCATCTTACATCCTTTGGACAGACTGTCAGGAGAGACCAGTCCCTGCCCTGTAGAAGGATATCATGTTTGATGTGGTAGTTACATCATTTCAAGTCAATTCGAAGATATAAAAGTGTAGGGGTGGAGTCTAGTCTGTCAATCAGGTCACAGCCTGATGGTGCCTCAAGTGGGCGTGGTCTTCTCATAAGGAGGGTCCTGGGAACCTCCCCGACCCGCCTCTGCCTTCACCTTCTGTTGAAGAGCCACGCTGGGAGCCGCCAGAACCCTGCGATGCCGGCACTGCCATTGGATCCACAAGACTTTGCACCCAACAGCCAGTGATGTTCCTGCACTCTGCATCATTGCCTGTGGTTGCGTCAGACTGAAGAGGGGCGTATGGACTAGAATCGGACTTATGGACTTGATCTGAAGGGGCTGGGAGGTTTGCTTGATCTATAATTACTTCTTAATACAAAGCTCTCTCTTACGCATATGAGTGTCCCTGGATTTGTTTCTCTGGTCAAACAGCTGACACATTTGGTAAAGTGAAGGGGTGGGAAAGAAGAGCAAGGCCCTTAACGAGATGGACGGACACGGTGGCTGCACCCACGGGCTCAGGCACAGGAACCACCGTGAGGATGGCGCAGGATGGCGCAGGATTGCATTCTGTTGTGCACAGGGTCACGATGGGTCACTCAATGGCACCGAACACCAACAACAACCCTGCCTCCTTGCCCATCTCTGCAGGCTCCACCTGGCTAAGCTTCAGATTAGAAACATTCCTCCTGAATGGCGTTGTCAGGTGCCATCCAGTCGGTTCGCACCCGTAGCAACCCTCTGCTGCACAACACAACGACACACTGCCTGCTCCTGCGACGTCCTCACCATTCTTCCTTTGCTTGAGCCCGCCCTCGAAGCTGCTGCGTCCATCTATCGCCTGGAGGGCCTTTCTTCCTCTTTAATTTCAGGGATGAAAAATAATGCTGGGGGCTCCCTCCCTGTGGTGGCCAGGGGTTGGTCAGGATGTAAGAACTCTGATGTGGCCAGTGGGCCTTGCAGATCGACAGAGGAGAGCCGGCCCTGGCAGGAGGGAGATGCTGCTGCACAGACAGGCCCACAGAGCCCCTCTCACGGAAGCGCCGCCCGCAGCTCCTCCTCAACAGTATTGATGCCACCTTGTCCCAAACACCCCTGCCTCCCCCTCCATTCTTGTCATCCAGCCTGGGGTTCTTAAACACGGGGTTCTGCTCCGGCTGGTGGTTAACTCCCACGCACCCAAGGGTCCGTATAGCAGAAGCAAATGCTCCCTGGTCCTGCGCCATCTCCCTGATGGCAGGTGTGTCTGAGTCCATCTCCCCGCTCCTAGACCAGTCCATCTACTGGAGGGTCTCTCTCTGGCCCTTTCTGCGCACGGCCTGCCCCACCCACCTAGACAGCCTCTTCTCGTTGTCCAAAGCCAGTGAGCCGGAGCCTTCCTTCCGGTGCTCCCCAGGGCCTTCTGCTGGGATTTCTGAGACGGTGCCTGTAAGATTTTATTTGCAGGCCACCAGGCCTTGCTTCCTAGCCCATCTCAGTCCAGGAAGCTCCACTCCGACCTGCCCTTCCCCTCCGCCCCCTGCCCTACCATCAAACACCCAGCTGGCATGTGAAATGCAGATGTCATGGCTTCAACATGCTGGCAAGTGCCCCCTCCTCCATGTCCCCCCTCCATGCCCCAGGTGGTCTTTAGGGCCTTTGGAGTCTGCAGACAAAAACACTCCAAGGCCAGCAATGCTTTTTCTTGCTGATCTTTCCTGCAGTCCGAGCACAACTTGATGAGTTTGGCTAATGAAGGGCCATTCTCTTCCAGGGGCCCTCCCCAGAGGCAGTGGGGGAGGGGGAGGGCACCTTGACCTGGGCAGGGTGTGTGGCCTTTCTAACAGGAAGAAGGAAGGTAGCAAAGAGGAGTAGAAAGAAAGGAGGAGGGGTGGGGGTGGGGAGAGAAGGCAAGAAGGCGAACCTTCAAGGGAGGGAGGAGGGAGGGAGAGAGGCATGAGAAAGAGGGAGGACAGAGAAAACAAAGGGAAGAAGGGGAGGAGGCAGGCGGTGCTGAGTCTGAGGTGGCCCTCAGTCACTCCCCCCTCTAGAGGCAGCAGCAGGTTTGTAGTCAGGGGCAGTCAGTTTTACACACACACACACACACACACACACACACACACACACACACGTGAGCCCATGCCAGCTCCAGACCCTGCCTCTTGGAGAAGGACACATCACCAACTGTCCTGTGGCTGTAGCTGAATTCCATGCCCACATCCAGGCACTGGGCAGAGCCCCACGGGCACTCACTGATACAAGGACCCAGGATGTGGGGGCAGGGCAGGGGAATGAGGGGAACCAAGCACCAAGACTCTTGTGTGCCTGTGTGGGATCAGGCCTCCTCTCTGCAGTCCTGGACCCCAGGGCCCAAATGAGACCCTGGGATGAGAGCTCCAGCCAGTGGCCGTCCCAGTGTTCCTTTGGGAGGAGGGAGTGAGCTGGAGCATGGCTCCTTCTATGGTCAATGTTGATTTCACACAAGACCATCCTAATACACACACAGAGGGCATATTTTTTCAACTGCGAGTTCAACACGATGCTGGCATTGCAGGAGTCTCTTGCACCCACCGACGGCACGCCCCACCCCCACTCCAGAACTGGAAGGAATCTGGCCAATGGTGGCGCCAGTCTTTCTTTCTCTTATTTTAGTGTTTTTGTGGTGAGTCGATGGAGATTTACAGAGCAGTTGGTTCGTTTTACATGCGACAGCTCAGGCATCAGCTGCTTCATTCCATTTACTGCAGGTCCCCAATGTCCCTTCCCTCATCCCACTGCCCTCCCCCCACTGTGTCTCCTATTTTTTACCCCTCCTCCTTGCCTAGCCCTCTGTCTGGACTTGACCCTGGGGCAAAGGCTCCCCCTTCCATCCCAAACAGGTGACAATGATTGTAAGGTGTGGTTGCTTCCTTAGGGTGAGCATTCCCCTGACGGCTTTGTCTGGTGTTGGCTGTAGTTCTGCGTTGGGCTACTAACCACAAGGTCAGCAGTTTGAAGCCACCAGCCAGCTCCTCAGGAGAAAGACGAGTTTTCTCCCCCTCTTAAAGAGTTACCATCTTGAAACCCACAGGATCTGGATGGCGGTGAGTGAGTTGTTTGGCTGAAAACTGAGCCAGACCTGGAAGGTGACTAAGGGCATATCCACTGAGCTCCTCCTGACCAGTAAACCCAATCTCTTTGATGACTTTGAGTTTTGTTCCACATTTTTCTCTCCCTCATACCAAGACCTTCTGGTGAAAGCCCTTTCAGAGCGGTTGATGCTTCGGCGGCTGGCCACCATCCAGCTCTTCGGGACCCGGAGTTGGTCATGGAGACCCATGTCCTGGTGGTCTGGTGGCCCAGTGGGCTCTTGAGGCTGGAGTTGTGGGGGATGGGCAGGGTCATCTGGTATCTTTAGTAGCGCTTTCTAGACACTACTGGGCAGTGAACATGGGAGCCTTCTCGCTTTCCAGGTGAGGAAACGGAGGCGGGAGATTAAGGGGCTTCCCTGCGCTGAGAGAAAAGATTACATTCAGAGTGGAGGCGTGAGAGAAAAATCCTCCTTATTCTCTTCCAGGTCAGATGATTTTCAGCTCCCTTCCCTAATACCCCCCTCCCTCCCTTCCTTCTTCCCACTCCCTCTCATTTCTTCCTCCCCCCTTCCAGCTTGTCTCCCTCAACTCCCCCTTCCCATCCCCCCCTTCTCTAACACTGACTTCTTTCTCTTCAACTCCTCATCCCTTCTCCCACCCTTCATCCCAGCAGCCCCCCCCCGGCCCCCCATTGTCCTGAGAACAGACACACCCACGGCCTGGCCTAACTCCTCCAATCTGAGTCACGCTCTGAGATCTGGGGACGGATGAGAAAAAGCTCGTGTTTTCTGTCTGAGCGTGAGGACCGTGATTGTACTTCCAGCAAAAAACTCCCCCCCTTCCACCCTCCCCGCCCCCCGGGGACCTTGGACCTTCTGTGCGTTTGCCTTGTCCCTTGGGACGTGGGGGCCCTTCACTCTCCAGCAAACCCTTTGATGGAGTTGGGGGTGGGGATGGGGTCCCACCAACTCTCCTCTGGAGAACGACAGAGGCTGGCTTCCTCCGGACAAATGTACAGCCTTGGAACCCCATGGGGCAGTCATGCTCCATCTACGGGGTCAATATCAGCAGACTGCCCTTGGCCGCAAGGGAGGAACGCTGGTTTGGTCTTTGAGAACGGAGGACAGAACTGAGTTGGCATCCCAGGCCCTAGTTGGGGTGGGCTGAGGACAAGTGCCCTGACCAGGGGGTTGGAACAGTGGGCGGAACTGACGTCAAACGATGCCGCCGCCACAGACTTCACTTGTCCAGTTAGTAAGTATTCACTGAGGCTGAAGCACATGGCTGCTAAGCAAGTGAAAGGTTGCCGGTTCAAGCCCACCAGTGGCCCCGAAGGTGAGAAAACCCGGCATTCGGCTCCCAAAGAGATCGCAGCCTTGAAAACCTGACACTCCTGGCTGTCAGTTCGAGGCCGACTCACAGCGACCCCCAGGACAGGGTAGAATGGACCGTCACTCTTTATAGGAGTAGAAAATCTCTTCTTTCTCTCACAGAGCGCCAGGGTGGTTTCTGGCTGCCCACCTTGCAGGTAGCAGCCTAACTACTAACCGCCCCCCCGCCGCCCCCCACCATGGGGCGGCCTGATTCTGTCCTCACACCCTCCGACTCCATGCCGTTGAGTTGATTCTGACCCCTAGGGGCCTGGAACACAGAGCAGAACCGCCCTGTACGGTCCCCAAGGCTGTCATATACACAGAGGCAGGCTGCCTCATCTTCCTCCCTTCGAGCTGCAAGTGCATTCGAATCAGTGAACACTTAGCTACTGCACTAACAGGCTACTTCTGAGGACTGTTGTTGGGAGGCTACATGTTGGGCTGTTAAACACAAGGCAAACAACAACAACAAACAAGTCAGTGCTGACTTGTAGCACCCCTCTGCAGGTTTCTGAGACTGTCACTGTTAATGGGAGTAGAAAGCCCCTTCATTTTCTCCCAGGGAGCTGCTGGTGGTTTTGAACTGCTGACCATATGCATTGTGACCTCACGTGTAACCTCTACACCTCCAGGGCTCCTAACCGCAGGGTCATAGTTTAGGAGGGCAGTCCTGGTTTCGTTTCAGTGTTTATGGGCCTGGCGGTCCTTGGAGATCTTCATGTGTCTTGGCATCCATCGTCCTCTGAATCTAGGAGGTGCCAGTGTAGACCCCTGGATCCACAGGACCAGCTCTACTCCTGGCTCTTCTCTCTTGGTTGTAGTAGGGCCCTCTCTCTGTCCATTGGTCTCTCTCCTTTCATCTCTAATACATAAAAGACACTGCAGGCTATACCTCAGGGGTCACTGTTGGGTTGTGGTGGGAATCAGGCTATGGGACCACCCTTATCTATTCACAATTGACTGACTTGTCACATCAACTCACTCCATGGGGGATCATTGCATAGTTGCCAAGTTGTACCGTTACACATCTGCAAACCACTGAGAACCATGGCTTAAATTGCCCCATATTCGAGGGAACCACCATTCAGTCCATGACAACCTGCAATGAGATGGGGTTGACACAAAAACAACAACACTGAGCTCCGTCCAAGCAATGATGAGGAGGATGCCCCAGGACTGGGCAGTGCACCCAGGGTCACTGTGGGTCGGTGCTGGCCCGGTGGCATCTCACAGCAGCATGTTCTTTTAGGCGAAGATACCCACTGCCGTTTGCACAGGCCCTCAATGACCAACATTCAGTTATTGCAGTCTTATTTTTTCCTCTCTACATGATAATCTTGAATCTTTAAGGGTTTGGGAAGGGCTTGGCCAAGAATTCATTCTTTAAAATAAAATTTTATTTTATAAATCATTTGATTGGGAGCTCTTACAGCTCTTAAAACAATCCCTACATCAATTGTATCAAACACATTTGTATCAAACACATTTGTACATGTGCTGCCATCATCATTTTCAAAAAATTTTCTTTCTACTTGAGCCCTTGGTATCAGCTCCTCTTTTTTCCCTCTCCTCCCCTCTCACCCTCATGATCCCTTGATAAATTATAAATTATTATTATTTTCATCTTACGCAGTCTACTGTCTCCCTTCACCCATGTTTCTGGGTTCATACCCGTAGGGTACTGGTGGTGGTTATAAGTTGATCATTGTGGTCAATTCCCCTTTCTCCTCCTCTTCCCCCCACCTTCCTCCTACCTTCATGGTATTGCTACTCCCATTATTGCTCCTGAGGGGTTTATCTGTCCTGGATTCCATGTGTTTAGAGCTCTTACCTGTACCAGGGTACATGCTCCGGTCTAGTCAGATTTGTAAGGTAGAATTGAGGTCATGATAGTGGGTGAGTGTGTTAATCTGGGTAGACTAGAGAAACAAAATTCATAGACACTCATATGTATATTAGAAAGAGCTTTATATATAAAAGCATTGAATATTGAGAAAACATCCCAGTCCAGTCCAGATCAAGTCCATAAGTCCGATATTAGCCCATATGTCTGATACCAATCTACAAAGTCCTCTTCAGACTCACAAAACACATGCAATGATGCAAAATGCAGGAAGATCACAGGCCAGTGGGTGGATAGTCTTGTGGATCCAGGGACGGTGGAAGCAACTCAGCATTGGCCTGGGTCTCCGTGTGTCTCCTCTAGGTCCAGTGCTCTCATGATAGCTCCATGTACCTCGTCAGCAGAGAGTCTCTGAGGGAGTGCTCCTGCTGTCCTGCCTCCAGCGAGCTATTTATCTCCTTAGCGCCTCCAGATGAGGTCATCAAGCTGCGGCCTGATTGACAGGTAAACTCCACCCTTTCACTCTTAATCCTCAAGTTGACAACAGCTGATGTAACTATGGGGGTGGGGGGAGGGGGAGTAGCATTGAACTAGAACAGCGGTTCTCAACCTATGGGCTGCGACCCCTTTGGAGGTGGAACAACCCTTTCACAGGGGTCGCCGATTCATAACAGCAGCAAAATTACAGTGGTGAAGTAGCAACGAAAATAATTTTATGGTTGGGGTTCACCACAACATGCGGACATACTAAAGGGTCCGCAGCATTAGGAAGGTTGAGAACCAGTGAACTTGAGGAATGTTGTGTTTTGTCGGTCAAGAAGTCATTCATGACGGTTGTTGAAGGAATAAGTGGCTATACAAACACCTGCACTGTCTTTCTTTGGGGTTCACTGTGGTCATCTAAGCATGCTTTGTGCCCATCTAGCACAGGCAACCTTCAAGGCCAGCTCACCTTACACTTGAAGGCCTAGGCTTCGTTTACCTGTTTGTTTTGTCCAGCTTCAGTTGCATCTGTTCTGTCTGTCATTCAGGTTTACAAAGCAGAATTGTTATTTGTCAGGCCCAGGGGGTTTCAGCTCATTCATTTCTCTTTCTACGCCCCGACCCACCCCCCACCCCACCCCCACCAAATGGCCATGCTCCTCATTGCCTTTCCACCCCGTGAGCTCTTATCCGAATCCTTCTGACCCATTCTCAGCAAAGAACATTTCTGAGGGCAGGAAAGAGTCAGGAAAAGAACACCTTTACTGCCTAGGAAGGAAAAGAAGGGGAAGGAGGAGGAACGGGAGGAGGAGGAGAAGTGGAGGGGAAGGAGGAGGAGGAGGAGGAGGAGGAGGAGGAGGAGGAGGAGGAACGGGAGGAGGAGAAGTGGAGGGGAAGGAGGAAGAGGAGGAGGAGGAGGAGGAGGAGGAGGAACGGGAGGAGGAGAAGTGGAGGGGAAGGAGGAAGAGGAGGAGGAGGAGGAGGAGGAGGAGGAATGGGAGGAGGAGAAGTGGAGGGGAAGGAGGAGGAGGAGGAGGAGGAACGGGAGGAGGAGAAGTGTAGGGGAAGGAGGAAGAGGAGGAGGAGGAGGAGGAGGAGAAGCAGCATGAGTAACCCAACAACCCAGAGCTCAGACATCCTGGGAGAGCTTCCTAAGAAGAAGACAGGGTGCAGGTGTTCTCTATTTTTTACGTGAAATTCAATTTATGTTGCTTATTACTTGCGGAAGTCATTTCAAGTCTATTTTTTTTAAAATCCAGAAGAAACACTCAATCTTCTTCAATAAACTTGCTGCGGAGTTTACCCCAGGGTTAGGGTAATTTTGGGCAAGGGATTTTAGCCTTCTGTCTGTGTGCGCTGCTTGGATTTTCTAAAGCAAGTGTGTATTACTTCTGTGATCAGAAAAAGCAATAGGAGAAATGATCTCCCCAGAGGCAAAAATGTTGGGAAGGCATAAGAATCTTTCAGAAAACAATTTCTGCAAAATACCAGGTCGGCCGATGCTAGGGCGTTGCTAGGTGTTGATGAGGAACATCAGGGCCCAGTAGCATCCAGTGAGTGGTGACCAGTAGGCAGACAGGGCCCCTCGGCTCTGACAGGTGGGCGAGTGTTAGCTCCTTCTGTGGCTCTGACCGGCGGTGGTGGGGGGTCTTCAGCCCCAGGGGACACAGCTCCTCTGCTTCCTGAAGCCACCGAGGAGGGTAGAGGCCCAATGTCGGTGGAGGTACAGCAGATATAGGAACAGCAGCGCCATAGAGCTTGGCACTGTGTAGACACCGTGCTACCAAGAAGGTCCAGCGGGTGACAATATTCAATTGGATAGCAGTGACAACGTCACTAGGGAGATGGGGGGTGTACCTCCTTTGGGCTGTACTTCCTGACACCGACACAGGTAAGATCAACATGATGCTAGGGTCCCCAGCAGTGACTAAGAGCAGGCTGCAGCCAAGGGGGAAGGTATTGCTAAGGTCAGGCGTGGGTGGTTAGGCCTCAGGCAGCCTTTGGACAGAGAGGTAGGTCTTTACCTGGACCAGTGGAGGAGCTACAAGAGCCACTGGGGGTGGGGGCAGTAGGGTGCTGGGCCCTGTGCGGAGGTGGGGCTGTGGAGTCAATTCCAACTTACAGGAACAGCCTCAGCAGGTTTCCTAGGTTACAATCCACGCAGAAGCCTCAACTTCCTTGGCAGAGTAGCTGGTGGCTTTCAACAGAGACTTTGTGGCCAGCAGACCATGGCTGATGGTCCCGGCGGGGGTGGGGGTGGGGGGACACATTCCTCCCTGGCAGTATTGCCCACCTTCTAGGCCCGTCTGCTCTTGGGATTGAAGGATCTCAGCTTTCAGGATGGATCACAACTCAGTGTCAAGAAGCCCTAAATCCTCCCCACTGGACCCATAGGCAAGTAGCACTGTGAAAAACACAGACCAGATCGGAGTTGTCAAGGACCGTGTCTTCCTTGGATCCAGCAGGTCATGGAAGCAGCAGGTCAAGAGATCAAATGCGCATGTCATTGGGTGCATCTGCTACACGAGACCTCTTTAGGGCACTGGAAAGCCAGGGTGTCACATTGAGGGCTAAGGTGAGCTGCACCCAAGCCATAGACTCTTCATGTGACAGTCGGACACTGAGTAAGGGAGGCTGGAGAAGAATCAATGCGTCTGAGTGACGTGCTCATGACGAATCTTGGAAGTATTCTTCAAATACTTGGGACTTTGGGACTGCCCAAAGAACTGCAAGAAGTCCTGCCAGAATGCTCCTTAGAGGCCCAGGTGCCATGATTTCTTCTCATGTCCTTTGGGCATGCTGTCGGGAGAGACCAGTCCCTGGAAAAGGACACCTCGCTTGGCCAAGTAGAGGAGCCGTGAAGGAGAGGGATGGACACAGTGGCTGCAACAATGGGCTCAGACACAGGGACAGGGTGAGAAGGCACCGGCCAAGGTGGTGTTTCGTTCTGTTGTAAGTGGGAACCGAATTGATGGTACCCCAACACCCACAATTGTTTCGGGGCAAAGTGATCCCTTGGGGGAGGACTCAGTTCGGCTTGAAGGCTAGCCCAGGGCCATTGTCTTGGGAATTCCAGCAGCCCCTACCCAACTAGCAAGTCTGGTCTTTTTTCCTGGTCTTGAATTGGGTCCCCCATGGGCCTCCCCCTTTCTCCAGGACCTTCTATTGTGATGCTGATCAGAGCTGTCTGATAGCCCCGAGTCCTGACCAAGAAAGTGGCAGGATCCCAGAGTGTCTGGACAGGAGCCAGAGCAGCAGCTGGAAGCTACAGGACAGGAGGGTTAGCAGCCTTGAGCGTCAGCCACAGCGGAAAGCCGGTCTCATGACGCAAAACCTCTCTGCATGCCTCGCTCAGCCTTCATTTTCCAGCGGGCTCCGCGCCCTTCTGCTCAGAGGCATGATTAGACGTCCATTCAGCTTGGACTTAACGCTAGCCTACGTCAGAGCCCCCTCACCCCCGCCCCCCACCCTCATCGGGACATGAGCCCCAAGGCCGCATTTCACCTTGTCCCCCACTCCCCACCCCCGGGAGCTGAATGTTATGATCAAGGCCTTGCTGTTTCGCAAACCCTCACTCTGGGGCTTGTAAATGCCTCTCAGTCGGTTCATAGCTTACAGGAAGAGGCGGTTGCCATGGAAGAATGCCCATTGCTTCGTGTGCATTCCTGCCTCTATGACTTGTGTCCCTGGAAAGATGGCAATCCCAGGGAAGTTAGAATTCCTCCACCTCTGCCTTGGGGGACATCAGGCCCCGATCAAGGGCTAGAAGGGCCTCACTGGCTGCTGTTCTTCGAGAGGAGAGGCGGTGGGAGTCAGGCTGAATCACGTATCCCAGGGGACTCAGTTGGTAAGTGGAATCCATGGGGAGAGGGTGTGCAGAGAGTCATGTCTTCACAGAACTTAGATATTTACAGAAAACAGCATATGGCTTGGCGGCGTGGTGGGAATACACACTGGTGAATCTCTCTCTATTTCTGCCTCTATTTCTTACACACAGCCAGAGAAGATTCAACTCAGAGGGGCCCGGGGCAGGGACAGACCAACCCAGTCTCTGGAAATGGCGGAGGCAGAAGGGGTGGAGACCTGGTTCCCGTGAGTGGGCTGACCATGTGTTTCCCCCAACCAAGCCCTCAGAAGACTGGTGAATCAGACAGTGCAGCCACACCCCCTACAGGCAGTGGACAAGTGTGATTGGAGAAGGAGTTTCGTACAGGGAGCAGGGATTAGGTCAAGTTTTCCCGAAAGGACAGAATTCCCAGGCGGTAGATTGCTGGGGTGAAGGATACACTAGACTAGAGGTTGTTCTCAAGCAGGGGCAGGTGTGTCTGGTCTATGGGCTGTCTGTTGCCGTGAGGAGCAGTCAGTCCACACCGCTGAGAGCCACCTCTGTCCGACAGAACGAGCATCACCCAGTCCTGCACCCCTCACAACTGCTCTGGTGGCGGAGCCCATTGCGGCTGCCGCTGTGAGTCCATCTTGCCAAGGGGCTTTCTCTTTTCCACTGCCCCGCTCCTTGACGTCCTTCTCCGAGGACTGGCCTCTCTTGATAATCGGTCCCAATGTAGGCGAGATGAAGTCTGGCCATCCTTGCCTCGAAGGAGCATCCTGGTTGTACTTTTGGCAATCCGGTTTGTTCCTCTGGCAGTCCTCAATACTTCCAACATTCCTTGCCAGCATCATAGTTCCAACACATCCATTCTTCTTTGGGCTTCCTTATTCAATGTCCAACGTTCCTATGCCTATGAGCCAGTAGAAAACACCATGGCTTGCGTCAGACACACCTTAATCTTCAAAGTAACCTTCTTGCTTTTCAACACTTTAAAGAAGTCTTGTGCAGCAGATGGGCCCAATGCCATGGACCACATAAGGCTCACGAATCCATCAGTGTCAGTTAACATCGCATGCCTCACCAAGAGAAGCAGGTCTAGCCATCACATTAGGGGTGAGTTGACTAAGCGTGTGACCAGTACGGCCCTTGAATGATGTTGTCAATAGCCCAATGGCCCTTAAAAAATAATCCAAAGGACCCTTTGCAGAAAAAAGGTTCCCCATGTGTAACCTAGAGGAAGAATTCTTTTATCAGCGGGGATAAAGGATCTCCTTTCATCTCCCTACCCTCCCACTCCCTCACCTTGGCTCAGTTTTGGTCCAACGGTAGAAAGGTCGGAAGGGAACACTGACACCTGTCAGGTATGCATACCTGGGATTCATCAGCTGTTTGGGATCAAAGGGACAGCATTTGCCCCAGAACAAAATTCAGCAAGGTTAGGGAGAAAGAGGAAAGGAAACAGCAGACACAGGGAGGAGGTGGGATCAGTCATGGTACCTTGTGGGGATGACAATGCATGAGAGGCAAGCACATGGGTGTGGGCTATTGGCCGGATCTGCTCTATAAACCTTCAGTCAAACTCGAGAGATTTCACAGTAAAACAAGAGAGGGAAAGGGCTGCTCAATGTCACCCGTGAGCACTCCCCTGATGATCTTGAGCCTTAGTTGTTTTGTCTGCACAAGGGCCTTGCTGATCCCTCCACACCTGTGTGGTTGTCAGGAATAACAAAGATCCTTGTGTCAACTGTGATTTGATGGTCTCCATGGGTATTAGGTCCAGGAAGGGTTTTGTTGAAGGAATGGTGCCTTTTGTTTTCCCTCTAGGCCTGTTAGGCACCCAAGGAGCCCTGGAGGCACAGCGGATTAGACACCAGCCTGCAAAGCACAAGGTCAGTGGTTCAACTCCACCCTAGAAGCCCAGGAGAGAAAGCTGAGGCTCACCGCTCCTGTAAAGAGTTCTCTGTGCTATGGGCCTGCTCTGAGCCAGACGGACTTGTTGGCAGTGGGTGTGGGTCTCCTTGCAGGAGAAAGATGAGACCGTTTGTTCCAGGAAAGATGCTGGCCTTGGAGGCCCTGCGGAGCCGTTCTCCTCCACCCCGGAGGGTTGATCTCACGGTGGACTTCTGAATGACCAGCCACTGAAGAGCCTGTGGAGCCTGCTCTACTCGGGTCCTCTCGGGTTGCTGTGTGGGAGTGAGGTGGGACGACCTGCTGGGTGTGACTTACTGCTGCTGCTGTCTCAGAAAGCTACCGCTGTCTCTCTGCGGCCTAGGGCACCGTCCCTGAGAGATCTGGGTCCTGTGCTCTCTGTGGACACCTGCTGCGCCTACCACCTCCCCGTCCCCTCGGCCTGCCCCGGTCACTGACACACAGAATGCTTGTGTGGACGGCCAGGCTCCATGTGACCGGAGTGACAATTGGGGTGGCCAGCCGCTGAGGCCCTGGTGGCTCCCCATGTCGCAGAGGCCGCTCGCCCCCTCTGCGTTCCCAGCA
Source organism: Tenrec ecaudatus (assembly GCF_050624435.1). Classification (NCBI taxonomy): domain Eukaryota; kingdom Metazoa; phylum Chordata; class Mammalia; order Afrosoricida; family Tenrecidae; genus Tenrec; species Tenrec ecaudatus. The sequence goes on from NC_134542.1 coordinate 4,833,436, forward strand.
TTGTCCAGGCTGAGCGGAAGCGTCCCCAGGACCCCTGGGGCCCAGGGAATGGTAATGAGGTCCCCAAGTCCCTAAGAGAGCGAGAAAGAGGCCTCTGTTCCAGGGACGGCGGGGGTGAGGCTGCCGGGCAAACATTATGCAGCTCCTGCCTCGAACATAAAGTAGCGACTGTCTGGGGCCTGTCATCCGGCTCCAAGCTGGGCCCTCATTTCCTCCCCTTGGTTCTTATCATCTGCTTGGCTGGGGCGTGTGGCCACACGTGGGGGGTGGGGTGTTGGGCTTGCACTTCGCAAGCCTCCCTCGTAGTTACTCTCCCCCAGCCCCAGATGCCCTGTGCTCACCTGAGCTCTGTCACCTGTGGGATGGACATGTGACTGAGGTGTAGTCACAGGGCCCATGGGAGCTATGTCAGTGTGGCGACCCCCGTGAGGCAGGTGAGCAGCAGCCAAGTCCACGGCTACAGGCAGAGCCAGCGTGCACACAGACCAGCCCTTGGAGACGCTCCCCACTGACCTGCCTAGGACCCACCCCACAGCTGGCAGACAGCAGGGGAAGAAGGGTGGCCACTGAGTGGCCCTCTGACCACCCACATCAGAGGCACTGAGGGTTCTGTGAAGCCCCCAGATGGGACCAATGGAAAAGCTGCTTGGAGGCCCGGCTGCGGTGGGTCCCTGAACATGTTATCAGCCAAGTCTAAAAGCGTGGCGGACTGCTGAGAGGCGGTGCTTCCTGGGGAGTCGGGAGCCCGGCACGTTACACATGACAAAAGCAAAGCACAACTGAGACAAGCCTGCCTAGCATCTTCCTTAGTGTTTTGTCCCCCTGGAAGGCAAACTCTTGCGACCGCCATTCCCATCACACGCCCGCATCCCTAGGGGGCAGCATGCACTTGCACCATGCCTCATTTTGGTGTGTGACTGTCTGTCTTCAGAGTCTATAAATAGAGCTTTACCCTTAAGCTGTATCCCCCTGCCTCCTGCCCACTGGACACACGAGCTGCTGCTGAGCTGAGTCTGGCCTCTGCGTGGCGGCCCCACGTGTGCAGGGATCTGCGCTCCGTGGCATTCTCCAGGGTGTGGCCAGTGCCCCTCGGTGGGTTTGAACCTCCAGCCTGGGGTTAGCTATTGTTGGGCTAGTTCGTGGCATGGATCCCAAGCATGGTATGCTGCTCTGAACATTTCTTTCTTTCTTTCTTTTTTAATCATTTTATTGGGAGCTCGTACAATTCTTATCACAATCCATACATCCATCCATTGTGTCAAGAACATATGTACATTTGTTGCCATCATCGTTCTCAAAACATTTGCCTTCCACTTGAGCCCTTAATATCTGTTGCTCATTTCCCTCCTCCCTCCCCTCTCCTCCCTACCTCATGAACCCTTCATAATTCATAAATTATTATTATTTTGTCATATATTACACTGTCTGACATCTTCCCCCCCGCCTTCTTCTCTGCTGTCTCCTTCCCCTCCCCCCACAGGGAGGAGGCTATATGTAGATTCTTGTAATCAGTTCCCCCTTTCTACCCAACATTCTCTCCACCCTCCAGGCATCACCACTCTCACCACTGGTCCTTGAGGAGTCATCTGTCCTGGATTCCCTGTGTTTCTGGTTGCTATCCGTGCCTATTTACATCCTCTGGTCTATCCAGATTTGTAAGAGAATTCGGATCATGATAGTGGGGGTGGGGTGGGAGGAAGTATTTAGGAACTAGAGGAAAGTTATATGTTTCATCGTTGCTACTCTGCACCCTGCCTGGTTCATCTCCTCCCCACAACCCTTCAGTAAGAGGTGTCCAGTTGACTGCCACTGGGCTTTGAGTCTCTACTCTGCACTCACCCACCTTTTCAATTATATGATTTTATGTCCCTTCATGCTTGATACCTGATCCCTTTGACAGCTCGTGGTCACACAGGCTAGTTTCTTCCATGTGGGCTTTGTTGCTTCTCAGCTAGATGGCCACTTGTTTATCTTTGAGCCTTTAAGACCCCAGATGCTACATCTTTTGATAGCTGGGCACCATCAGCTTTCTTCACCACATTTGCTTATGCACACGTTTGTCTTCATTGATCATATCAAGGAGGTGTGCACCCATTGATATGATTTTTAGTTCTTTGATGTCTGATAACTGGTCCCTTCTGTACCTATGGTCAGACAGGCTAGTTTGCTTCTTCCATGTGGGTTTTGATGTGCTCTGAGCATTTCATAGCAGCCTCCGAATTCTCTACACTCCACCTGGAGAGAGTCTCCTCTTTCCTCTTCATTCCCGCCGAGAACCACCTGCTGCCGGTCTGTCCGATTTCCCCCCTCCGCTCCCTTAGGAATGCTGAGAGAGATTGCTGTGGGTGAGGGCAGGTTCTTGGATTGATTTGTGTCCTTCCAATATATGTGCCAACTTGTGTGGACCACTATTCTCTTGTCAGGCGGTTGTGTAATGACCCCCCCACCCCCCACACCTTGATTTGATCTGATGCGGGAGGCCAGTAGAAAGTAAGCATGGAATGCAACACTATGACTCAGGTCACAATCCCAGTCCAAGAAAGGGGCACTGCCTTGGAGTGTGGTCTGTAGCTCCTTTGCTTGTAAGAGACAGGAGGAGAGGGCAGCTCGCAGAGACCTCAGGGATCTGCTACCTTAAAGAAAGAGGAACCAGGATTGCAGTGTGTCCTTTGGATCCGGGGTCCCTGAGCTGAGAGCCCCCTAACCCCAGGGGAAGATGGATGCCAAGACACATGGAGCGCTACAAAGAGCGATGGGCCTACAGATGCCGGAAGGAGACCAGGACCTTCCTCCTGACAGGTGAGCCAACAGAGAAAGAAATATTTTGCTTGGATCTGGAACTCTGAATTTGACCTGGTAACCCCATCAACAGTGAGGAAATAAAGTTCTATTTTGTTAGAGTTGCCCATCTGTGGTTCTGTCACAGCAGCACCCCATAATTAAGACTGTGCACTTCTATTTAGTGTTCCCTGAGCTAGGACACTTATTTTAATACGCCAAAGATGCCTCTGAATACCCTGTCATCTTCCAGGTCATTTTTACAAGGGACATCTATAAAGCAAACTACCATGGTTAGTGCCCAGGGGTGGCAACTCTGGGTCCATCAGAGCAGATGCCAGGCCCGTCCTAGGACCTCACCCTGTGGCTGTCTCTGCCGAGGTCGCCAGATGCCGTGGATAAAGAAGGCACAATACTAATAAGTGGAGTCTGGATTGTGAAGGGCCCCTGGAAGTGGTTTATCACACTTGTTTGTTTGTTTGTTACAGACGAGGTGGCCATTATGTTGGAAGTAACCTGGTGGATAGTTTAGTGCAACTCACCAGCCCCGAAACCCCACACTTAATCAGATAATGCACTTCACAAGTCTAACCCTGACATTTGAGAAGAACATTAATTGCAATTACTTGACACCCTTCATACCTCCTGATGGAATGTTCTGGATGCATGTCGTCAGCATCATTTGAAGGTGGAGAACTGGAGCGCTAATGAGCCCTTAGCTCATCACTGTTGGACACAGCGAGAACAGGCTCTCAGGTCTTCTGATCTACAGTATGCCTCTTTGCGAGGCTGGCATCGGACCAGGCAGTGTTGGCTCCATTGTGCAGAGAGAGGGTTGCTGAATATGGAAATCAACATGGTGGCACCTAACAGCAACAACACCTCCATCACCCAGGACCAGCTTCTACAATAGATGCACTTGAGGAAAATCCTGATTCCAGGGTACTCTTTTTGAATTAACGATCCATGTATTTGTTCTGATGAGCAGCAAGTCAAGAACGGGTATGTGTCCACTGAAATTTCCAAATTTCTCATATGGGGAGAAGAAGTCAAATGGAAAAGAACTGCCAGAAATTCTGGGAAGTTTGAGAAAATATACACTCCTATCAATCCACCAATCAGCAAACCAATAAAAGCACTGGCCAACGAATCACCCAACCACCAAACCACAAATCATGCAAGTACCAACCACCTAAACAGCTAACCAAGCAACCAAGCACCACTCAACCAGGCTCCAACCAACCAACTACTCAACCAAACACCAAGCAACTAACCGACCAACAAAGCACCAATCAAGTAACCAGTCCAACAAATACCAACTAACTGTTCAGCCAAGCACCAATCAAACAAGCACCAAGTAACCAAGTACAAATTAACCAAGCACCAACCAACCTACTAGTAATCAATTGATCAATTAATGAAGTACCAATCAATGAATCAACCAAGCACCAACCAACTAACCATCCAACCAAGAACTAACCAAGTAACCAACCAGTCAAGCACCAACTGACCAATCAACCAATCATTAACCAATTAACCAAGCACTAACCAACTAAACAATCTATCAAGTACCAATCAAGCTATCAACCAAGCAACAAACAAGCAAGCATCAACAAAGGAACCAAGTAACCAAGCACCCAGACAGACAAACAAACAAACACAAAAGTGATCCCTGGAAGGTACTGGTCCCAAATCAGTCAACCTTTTCATATTGCATGCCACAGCTGCAGGAATAAGAGTCACCTACGACATTTACCAATGACACGGTATGCTATGCTTCATCTCAGTTCGGTTGAATAGGAACGACTGTGTGTGGTACCCAGGAACCTGAATTTTGAACAAGTTCTTGAGGAGATTCTGAAGAATGCCAGCTTGGAAACCACTGCCAAGTGTGTGTAGTGAGTACCTAGGTCTTGTATGGACCTCAGAGATGAGAAGACCTCTCTTCTAGCAGCGGAACTTAGTAGATCTATATTTATTTTATTACCTTGTTCCTATACGGCTAGAGACTGGCTCCTAATGTCTCCTGTTCCAGAAAATACTGTCCTTGTCCCTTGTTCCCTAGGCTATAAAACTGCCAGGCGAGTGACTGCCTTGTAGCGAATGTACATTGATACAGTAACCAATATTTAAAAATTACTCTTCAAAATAGCTGAGCTGATTCTCACACCAGAAGCCAAAGACCAAACCCTTATCCTGAGCTGGCATGAAAGGAATGGCAATCGGCTGGATTTTTAAAAATTATTAATCATTTTATTGGGGGGGGGGCGGCTCTTACAAATCTTAGAACAAGCCCTCATGCAATTGTATTAAGCACACTCGTACATCTGTTGCCATCAACATTTCCAATTTTTTAAATTTATGTATAATGTATCCAAAAATCATTTGTGTCAATTTGAGAGATGAAAATGATACCTTGCTGGCATTCTAATCTCCAGATGTTCCATCTTATAAGGTTCTTATAAAGCATTTTGATGTCTTAACTCAAAGCCCATTCCTCCAGACTAGAATGAATTTGAAAGAGATGAATAGTTTAGAGTTTTGGGTGTTGTTGTTTTTTTTTTCCAAAGAGAAAATATTTATTTTTAAACCTGTAAAAAGTTTAGAGTTTTAAAAGAGCATTTCACTATTAAAAAAAAAATCATGGATGGTGACCATTAAACAAAATTTAAACTCTACAGGTTTGAAGGAGCCCCCAAAATAAAATGCCCATCAATTGAACTCATTCTGATAACTTGGTGAACAAGTGCCCCCACAGAAGAATCCTTTAGTTAAAAAAAATTTTTATTAAGAAAACTCTATCTATCTATCTATCTATCTATCTATCTATCTATCTATCTATCTATCTATCTATCTAGCTATCTAGCTAGCTATCTAGCTAGCTAGCTAGCTAGCTATCTAGCTATCTAGCTAGCTAGCTAGCTAGCTATAGCATTTATTAAGTCTTAAAAGACACAAAGACACAGACAGATCAGCTGGGTGAGGGAAGCCATTAGCATGAGGCTAACATGGCATCTGAGAGGGATCCTATTGATAGGGAAGCTATCTCAGGACACATGGTGGAAGTAAGTGGGGACTGTTCTCAGTAGGAGTCGCTGGGAATAATTGATATCCATTTCTCCAAATATCTCCTGTGCTAGGTTCACCAAGGTATCCTGAAGTGGTGAAAAATATTTACTTTTTGTTGTTGTTGTGAAAATACATACAGGAAAGCCCGGAAATTCCACCATCTCTACTCCAGAGGTGCAGTTCAGTAACCTTCGTGCTGTGCTGAATTGTACAATCGCCCTTATCCCCCTTTCCTGAGTTCTTCCTCCAACATCCACACAACTCACTTTCCCCTGAGGTGTCCATCTAATCTTCTGAGTTGCTGTTTATCACGTCGATCCCATAGAGATGGACATTAGGGGATATTCTTGGTTTAAGTTATAAAGATAGTCTTTATTAGTCTCAGGGGTTCACCAGACCCCAATGGCTCACCAAAGTCTGGAGTGCATGAGAATTTGACTTTTTGTCCTGAATTTTACCCCTTTTGATTAGGGTTCTAGAGACTCTTTGACAGAAAGTGTTTGGTAATGGTAGCTGGGTACCATCCAGCTCCTCTGGTCTCCCGGCCGAGGATGCTTGGTCACGGAGGCTATCAACCATGTTCCGCATTGCCTTTGCATCCCCAGATCTCCTTCTTCCTCTGTTGAGTCAGGCAGGTAGAGATTAGTGGTTGAGTCTTGGATGGTAGCTGGCAACCTTTTAAGACTCAGGCATTACACAATGAACTAGGATATAGTACAGAAGCCCACAACATGTCATAAAGCCATTTAGCTGGGATGCCCCATGAAACCATGGCCCTAAATCTTCAAACCAAGGGACCAAAACCACGAGGATTTTGTTTGTACCTAAGTAGTTTCAGCAGTTTCTCTCCCACCCCATACCCCCAGTCTCTGCTATAAATTTATCGCACAACTTTTGCCAGTCTAGTTCTTTATAGGTTTGCAATGTGTTGTTGTTGTTAGGTGCCATCGAGCTGATTTGGACCCATAGTGACCCTACGCACAACAGGAGAAAACATTGCCTGGTCCTGTACCATCCTCACAATTGTTTCTATGCCTGAGCCCAGTGATGTAGCCACTGTGTGCATCCACCTTTCAAAAGGGCCTCTCTCTTTTTTGCTGCCCCTCTGCTTTACCAAGCATGATGTCCTTCTCCAGGTACTGGTCTCTCCTGACAGCGTGTCCAGAGTATGTAAGACAAAGCCTTGCCACCCTGGCTTCTATTAGAAGGCGCACGCTGGCTGATTTTGAACTATGCCGTATTCCCTTGCTGTGACTGGGCTGAACAACGCTCTCTTGATCCAGGTATAAGTTCTGAATGAGCACAAAGTGGTGTTCTAGAATTCCTACTCCTCTCAAGGTTATGCATAGTTTGTTATGATCCGCATGGCTGAGTGCCTTGGCGTAGTCAATAATACACAAGTAAACATCTTTCTAGTATTCTCTGCTTTGAGCCAAGATCCTTCTAACATGATATCCCTTATTCCATGTCCTCTTCTGAATCTGGACTGAACCTCTGGCAGTTCCCTGTCAACGTGCTGCTGCAACCGTTGTTGGATGATCTTCAGCAAAATTTTACTTGCACGTGTTATCAATGATATTATTCTGTAGTTTGACCATTCTGAGTGGGTACAAATATGGATCTCTTCCAGCCAGTTGGTCAGGTAGCTGTCGTCCAAATTTCCTGGCACAGATGAGTAAGTGCTTCAGTGTTTCATCAGCCTGTTGTAACATTCCAACTGGTATTCCATCAATTTGTGGTGCCCTGTTTTGGGCTAATACTTTAAGTGCAGTTTGAACTTCTTCTTTCAGCCCCATTGGTTCTTGTTCCGATACTATCTCCTGAAATGGTAGAATGTTGACTCATTCTTTTTGGTACAGTGACTGTGCATTCTTTCTATCTTCTTAGGATGCTTCCTGCATCATCCAGTCTGTTACCCACAGAATCTTTCCAGATTGCAAACCGAGGCTTGAATTTTTCCCTCAGTTCTTTCAGTTTAACATATGCCGAGTGTGTTCTTCCTTTTGTTTGTCTAATTCTAGATCTTGGCACATTTCACTATAGTATTTTACTTTGTCTTCTCGGGCTGTTGGGTGAAATTTTCTATTCAGATGACTTCCTCGATGTTCCCCATTTACTTTAAAGCTACTCTGTGATTAAGAGCAAGTTTTAGAATCTCGTCCGACACCCACTTTGATCCTATCTTTCTTTCCTGTCTTTCTGATGAGCTTTGGCTTTCTTCATGAACGGTGGTCATGATGTCCTCCCACAGCTCCTCGGCTCTTTTGTCATTAGTGTTCAATGCATCAAACTTGGTCTTGAGATGTTCTCAAAATTCAGGTGGGGGGGGGGATTCAGGTGGGATAGACTCAGGCAGTATTTCGGCTCTCATGGCCTTGTGTTAATTTTCTTCAGGTTTGTAGCTTATTGGCATCAATTACAATGATTGGCTGTGCAACCCTACCCTTGATCAATTAGACTTTTCTAGATCCGTTAAGACCTTTTTTCCCACCGCTCCCCACCCCCACCCCCGGTAATCACGAATGAATTTTGATCTCAAGGTATTTGCCTTTCTTTGCCTCTTTATATCAGTGAAGTCATGCAATGTTTGTCCCATCGGGGTTGACTCAGCGCGCTTGGCGTGATGGTTTCAAGTTCTATCTGCAGTGGAGCATATCTCAGGGCTGTCCCTTCTGCTGGCTGAGTCGTATTTCACTGTATGTACGTCCTACATGCTGTGTACCCATCCATCTGCCCATGGGTGCTTTGATGGTTTCAATCGTTTGGTTACTGAGAATAGTGTTGTCATGAACCTTGGTTTACATGTATGTATTGTTCTATTTTTAGTTTTCGAAGGAGCCGCCTGCTACCCTGCTTTCCACACTGGCTGTACCATTTTGCACGCCCCACCAGCAAAGGGTAAGCTTTCCAATTTCCCCACACCCTCACTGACATTAAGATTTCTAAAACAAAGCGTAGTCCTTCTCAGAACCCAGTGACAGCATCAAGCTGATTCTGACGTGGGGGAGTAAAATGGTACCTCATTGTGTCTGTCTGTCTCTTTCATTGGCATCTCGTGGAGGGCTAAGGATGTTGAGCATCTTTCCTTGTGCTTGGCAGCCATCTGAATGTTAGGGTCACCAGTGTCTAACATCCTGACACATTTGTGCTCTCTCTCTCTTGCACGCGGGCACACACACACACACACACACACACACACAGACTGACTCGTGGTTACCTGAATTGTGACCCCGAGAGGCTTGATGGCTGATTTTTTCAAAAGTAGATCTTTCCTGGTCTTTCTTTCGAGACACCTCAGGTGGACTTGACCCTTTAACCTTTCTGTTGGCAGCAGAGAGTAGTAACTGGTTGCACTACCCCGGGTCTCTCTGCCTCTCTTTCTCTCACTTCACACAATGATTTTGCCATCTTGACGTGACTTCATCCATGGCGGTTTCTATGGTTGTGGAAGCACATGGCAGTCAGTTGGGGACATCACCACCTTTTACCGCCAAACGTGCGTCCACGCCCATGTCTGGATGACGAGACTCCAGGAACTAGGTTTGTTCTCAGAGGGTTTAGCACCCACAGGAGGTCACTGTCCAATAGCTGGTCTAGATTAAATGCCACCAGCTGTCTCAACACTGTCTTTCTTTACATGCTCCTCCCCCTGCTTGGACATCCCGTCCAGGGACAATCACTTGTGCTGGTTGTCTTCCCTCCAGCCCTTTCCTCTGGGCCGTCCACAGCCGTCCTTCACACTGCACGACTTGGGCACCTTTCTGAAGCACACAGGCCACTTGCTTCACCAAACGATCCTCCATTTGTGTTTGCGTGAGCGCTTCCTCATGATCGGAGTCAGGCCATTTCCTTTTGGCAGGGAGGCGGCCTGAATCAGGCTGTGTTCTCAGCCCCTTGCACCCGAGGCTCCTGAGGTCAGGCTGTACCTCATTCCTTTCAAACAGCTGCACGGGGATTGCATTCCATCCCTTGGATGTGACATCTTCTCTTGCTCCATCCTGACGGGAGGACTCCTGGGGCATCCTCAGCGTTTGGCTGATGGAAGCAAAGCTGCAGTGAACGTGGCAAGATGTGTTCTGAATGGGAGAGCAATTAGGATGCGTGTGGTCAGGGAAAGCAGAGTGGGCCAGAGAGTAATGGAGGGGAGTGCGGTCCGGAGACAGATGCAGGTGGGGAGCACGGTGGCTCGCGCTTCTAGGGAAAACCACGGCTGCTGTTTGGAGTGATCACTTTGGCGACAGTAAAGAGATAGATTGGAGAGGGCAAAGAATGGGGATCAGGCTTTGAAAATGGGTAGGGAAGGAAGGATAAAGACCTCCTTGAGAAGCTTCCAGGACTCGAAGCACCTGCTGGTGAAGATCAAGGATTCAGGATGGATTGATAACTCAATGTAAAGAAGACCAAAGTCCGCACAGCTGGACCAATAGACATCAGGAAAAGCGGAGACAGGTTGACGCTGTCAGGGATTGCGTCTGACTTGGATCCACAATCAGTGCTCATGGAAACAGCTGTCAAGAGATCAACCTGTGCATTGCATTGGGTCAGTCTGCGGCACAAGACCTCTCTCAAGGCTGGGAAAATAAGGATGTTGCTTCGAGGACTAAGGTGCGCCTGACCCAAGCCATGGTGTTCTCAGTCACCTCCCGTGCATGTGTGAGTTTGACATTGAATAAGGAAGACCGGAGAAAAAATGATGCATTTGAATTATGCTGTAGGTGAAGGATATTGAAAGTATTGTGGACGGCCAAGAGAACAACACATCTATCTTGGAAGAAGTACAGCCAGAATGCTCCCTAGAAGCAAGGATGGGGAGACTCAGTCACACGTGCTTTGGACATGTTGTCAGGAGAGACGGGTCCCTGGAGAAGGATATTGGCTGGGTCAAGTGGAGGGGCAGCGACAAAGAGAAAGACCCTCAGCGAGATGGATGGACACGGTGGCTGCAACCATGGGCGGCAGCTCAGAACAATGGTGAGGGCGGTGCAGGACTGAGTGGTGTTTTGTTGTGTTGTACATCGGGTCTCTATGAGTTCGAAGCGACTAGTCGGCACTTACCACCAACAGAGGCTGCCCCGGCCGATGGCAGCTCGTTCTGAAGCTGGTGGCCCTCAGGATGGTCTCCGGCTGATGTCACTGGGGTCTACCTTTTACACCTCACGTGAACCAGTCCCTGGCTTTGAAGAGGGGTGACTTTGGTCAAGGGGGCTCTGGAGCTGGGATCCTTCCTGGTGAGAGTCAGAGCATTCCTAAGGACTGGGGGAGTGGGCCGTTCACTCCAGAAGGAGGACCCATGAAGCGACTGCGTCCCCTGTGACTGACTGGCCCCCCAGCAGTAGCTCTAGTCATCCCTCTGGCGGTTTTTGAACTCTGACCCTCATTACAAGGAGTGCCTTTGTACGACACCAACATCTATTTCTCGATGAGCTCCTGAGACACCCGGAGGTTGGGGCAGCAAATGAGCCAGCAGCGGTCAACAACGAGGCTGGGGAGGACGGCCGGTGGACCAAGCTTTGGGCCTGGGGGACCACGACTTCACCTCAAGGGTGGTGGGAGAACGCTCACGGACATTCGGCAGGGAAGGGCCTTGATGGGGGTGATGTGGAGAGCAGCTCGCAGGGACAGAACAGAAGCAGAAGCCATGGCCTTGTGGAGTGTGTGTGTGTGTCAGGGGGCAGGGGAGTGCTTTGGACCAGTGTGTGCAGTTGTGGCGGGAAGTACCCATCTTCTGGCTCTGCTTGACTGTGGAGCTGACAGGATTTCCTGATGGATGGGGTCGGAAAGAAGACTCTCCTGCAGGGCAAGACCAAAGAGGTCATTGTTTTGGGCCGAACACATTGGTGACTGGTCGACCCCTCACTGCTCTGGGCTCTGCTTGTTGAAGCGCAGGTGTGAAGAGGCAAGTGAGCGTTCTGCTCTGGATGGACACAGTGTGAGCAGCTGGCGAGACAGCCAAGTAGAGATGAGGGGCACACAGGGGCCATGTGCATGAGGGAGGGCAAGGAAGAGATGGGGGCCTTTGTGCTTGGAGTCATGTGGCTGTGGTACTTGGCGATTGCGGACAGTGTTGGTGACGGTGAAAGAGTTGGTTCAACAGTGTTATGGAAGAGGTGCTGCCTAGACGGCTGGGGGGTGAGAGCTGTGGAGGTGGTGGTGGTCTTGACAGGGCTGGTTCATTGGGAGAGCCGCTGCCTGGACCGGGCTCCAGGGTGGCTGGGGAGGAAGGACTACGGGGTGACAGTGTGTCTGGAAAGCTTTGTCCACAGCTTGGCTCTAAGGAGCAGGGGTCTGGGGCAAGGAGTGGGTGTGGGGCCAAGTAGACACTGAGCGTGGGCGTCTATGACCTTGGCCCTGCCCTTCCCTGCTCACTGGGTGTCCTCTAATGGCCCATAATGGCTGCCCCCCTGGGAAACCTGCCCTGGGTGTGAGTTTGCATTCTTGGGCTGCAATGAGGCACTCATTAGAGCTGACGGCTCTTCTGGAATGATGCCACATGATTCAAACTCTAACCCCCCCCCTCACCCCCACCCCCGACTAAAAATAACAATGCAGTGGAGGTTTCGTCAGCACTTGGCCAGCCCATGAGCTCCTGGGTGTCCCTTCCCCACTTGATCTCTGCGCTCCATCCTCACGGAGGCAAGAGCTCCTGGGCTCGCTGGGGGATGGTCTCGTGAAGCTAGACCCAGACCCTCAGTCCTTCACTCGGTGATGGATCCTGCATCACAGAGCAGCTCCTGACCCTGCCCTGTCTCTGACCACTGGTCAGGAAGCTGATCTGCCTGGGACCCCACGAAGGGGGCTTCTACTCTCGGGCACAGACATGGTGGGAGCTGGGGAGGGGGTGAGTCGGGGGAAAGGAGGGTACAGGGACTGCTTCAGTGGGAGGGTCAGGGGAAGCCGATGGTGTTGGCTGGGCACTGGGGGCACAAACCAGCTTTGCTTTATTCTAACCGATCCCTGTCTCTACCTCACCAAAGCCAAGGCTTTCTGATAACAGCAGTGTTTTAAACCAAACAAAGCCAAACCCATAACAAAACCCACAACAAAACTCACTGCCATTGAGTTGATTCCAGCTCAGAGTGACTCTCTCTTTCTCACTGCTGGTGAGTCAATTCTAGCTCCTGGAGACCCTATTGTACAGGGTAGAACTGACCCCCTGGAACCCCGAGATGGAAACTCTTTATGGAAGTAGCAAGCCTCGTCTTTCTCCCAGGGAGCAGCTGGTGGTTTTGAACTCCTGACCTTGAAGTTAGAAACCCAGTTGCTGGATTACCCTGCCAAAGCAAGGTAACCATGAGCTTACTAGTGCTTACTTGGCTGGGTCGATTCACACAGTATTTTGGCCGCATCACCACAGCCTGATATGACGAAAACCATGTAAAGCGTTCACTGCAGGTTAGTGAGGAAGCACGCGTGAGCCCATGCTTACTTTGTTTCCCGGGTCCTCCATCCTGGCCAGGGGTGGTACATTGAACAAGAGGCTCGGGTTCTGTCGGAAGGTTCTGTGGGGTTGGGAGATAGCTGCCAGTTCAACTCAGAAGCAGCATCTTTTACTAACTCTTTTTAATGTGACTTGGATGACGGCTCTTTACAGAGCAGATCGGTTTCCCACCCACTATTTCAGACCCGTTTTGTTTCATGTCATTGACTGCAGCCTCCGCGATGACTACACTCATCCCGCTGCCTCCCTGGCTCCTGTTCCTGTCCCTCCTCCTTTTCCTGGCCTTCCGAACTTTGCGCTTGGCTTCAGGCTGCCCTTCATGTGGCAGTGATTTTCAGGTGAGGATATCTCTTTAGTCTTATTGTCCCTCTAAATTTTGAGGTAGGCGGTGCCCTGGTGGCTGAGTGATGAGGCCTTAGGCTGCTCACTGCAAAGCCAGCACTTGGAAACCACCAGAAACCCACACGGGGCAGTTCCACCCTGTCCTGTGGGGTCGCTATGTATGAAGTCCGCATCAACCTGATAGCAGTGGGTTTGGTTTTTAATTGAGTTACGGGAATGAGTTCACTTGTGGACCTGAAGGGCCATGGGGGCACTGTCGGGGGCGGGGGGGAGGGAGATTCCTCAAGTCTCTACTCAACCAATGAGTCTGGTCTTTTTTTAGACTGTCGGGTCCCATTCCACATTTCTCGTCCGCTCTACTGAGGACCTCCTCCTGTGAGCTCCTCAGCAGCTGGTAGCAGCAGTCAGGCACCATCTAGTTCTTCTGGTCTCAGGGTTGTGGGGACTGCGATTTGCATGGTCCATTAGGCCACAGGACTAACTGCTTCCATGAGTACCTCAATTCCCACCCCCTTTCTTTCCTCTGGACAGGTGAGACCTCAGATGGCTGCTCCTGAGCTTTTAAGACCCCCGTTGCTACTCACTGAAGTAGGATATAGAACATCGCCTTTGGGGACTGTGTTATGCCTATGAACCTTGGTGCCCCCCCTTCCTAGACCCCCCCCCCCAGCCTATGGTCCTGGTCCCCCAGGCCCAGTGACGCATTCCCTCAAGGTGTTTTCCTATCATTGTTCCCTGTAGGTGGGGAGAAAGAGGAGATTTCCTACTCCCATAAGGGGTTGCAGTGTTGGAAACCCCCAGGGGCAGTTCTCCCTGGTAGTGAGTGTAGTTTTGGCTTTGGCCTCCTATAGGTCGAAGCAGAATCTTGATCTGCTGTGGGGAGGGTGGAGGGGGTGGAGGGAGAAAAGAAAAAGAAATGGTTTACTCTGGATTAGTAAGTAAGCACAAGTCAGCCTGTGCTTACCTCACTTACTGTCTAAGAGCCAGGGCTGAGCTCAGCTGTACCTCCACTTCACTGGGAAACCAGGTGTTCTGTCTAAAAGTGGTCTTCGTGGCATCCCCAGGGTCGGGGCTGCCCAAGGCCAGGTGCAGGCTGGCACACGCTCCAGGTGGAGGCGGGCAGGTGGCAGCTTGGCGGTTGGGCATGACCTTCACCTGAGCTGCCTGGCCAAGCCCCAGACCTGCTGAGTTTGTCCCTCAGTTCCGGGTACTTCTCTGTCCCTCAGGCCACAGATGGGAGACCGACAGGGCTGTGCTGCCGCTGTGGCTGTCTGCAGAAGCCAGTGTCTGTGGCCAGCCAGAGAATGGGACATTGAGGAAGAACATGGACCTTTCCCCAACCTCCTGGGGGACTCTACTGAGTGATGGAAAGCTTCAAACCAGGCACACGGTGACACAAGTTATTGTGTCATCCTTATACTGACTGTGAAAGGGGACCTCCCCTCTTCCACCAGGGGCTTCTCTGGCTCGGGACCCAGTTCTGCTTCTCCGTGCCTCCTGGGGAGCAGGGGTGGACTGCAGAGCATCCGTCTGCCCGTCTGTGGGGCTGGAGGAAGCGGGGCTTCTCTCGTCCCCGAGGAGGGCATGCCAAAGGCAGATGGACTCCACTGCTAGCTGAGAGGAAGGCTGGAGGTTGGCGCTCCACCTCCGAAGAAAGGCCTGGGGGTCTCCTTCTGGAAAACCAGTCGCCCATGAAAACCCACGGAGCACAGCTCGGTTCCGACACACACGAGGAGGGGTGGGCTCTGGCCGCTGTAACGGTTTGCAGGAGTAGAAAGCCCAGTGATTCTCCTCCGGAGCTGCTGGCCATCCTGGACTGCCGTCCATGCGGATTGGAGCTCAACCCTTGACCACAGCACCACAGCGGCTAAATGGAATGGGAACAATTGGGAGGATGGTGCGGGACGGTGCCGTGTTTTGGTCTGCGGTGCCCAGGGTCGCTATGGGTCGGAGCTGACTCAGTGACACCACCACTACCAGCAACATGAGATGGGTTTCATGGGATGATCCACTCGGACTATTTGACAGCCTATTTTAATTTAGATTTCCACTTATGATGGAAGTAATAAATACTCAAGGAAATCAAGCTTGACATCGGACTAAAACAGTCAACCCACTCCTTTATCCATTATCCTACGCAAAACACGGGGCCGTTTTTAGCAACCTTTAAAGAAGTACATTGGCCAGTTTCTCGAATTTCATGACCTATTCCCGTGGAAGTGCCCTCGAGGCACCCATCTGGGCAAATGCGTTGTGTTCTGCTGGGAGAATCACATCTCGAGCTAGCATGAGATGGGATGACATGCGAGTTGACAGGCAGAAGGTGTTTATAAAAATGTAGAGCAGTCATATGGCTGGGTTACAAAATAAATAAGGAATGTAAAAGCTGTCTAAGATTTGCCAGCCTCACATTTCCCTGCTCCCTCTAACCTCATCATGTTCCAAGGTCATAGCTTTCAGACTGAGGGAGGGGAGGGGAAGGCGTATTGCTTCTGATGACAGGATTAGCCTTTGCTTATTTCACCCCTAGAGATCGTGAGGATTTGCTGGGATCTCTTCGTATCATCTGATCTTAATCAGGTTGGAGTAGAATCTCTCAACCTAGCCAGTTCCTGTTTTCTCTCCTATCAGAACTTTCGTGCTGAGAACCAGGATTTCCGACAGGCTGCAAGAGCCTTAAATCCACTCCGTCTCCACATAGATTCAGACTCCTTTGAGGTCTTTCTGACCCTGGATGGGCACCTTGAAAAGGTTTGCCCTCAGGCGGAGTGTGTTTTCGACCATCCCCCGAGGCAGCCCAGGGAGGGTCAGCCTGAGGGTGCCCTTAATGGAACTTGGGTTACTAGGACCCCAGGGTCACAAGTCATACTCAGACCAAGGTGATTCGCGGGCCCTGAACCAATCTCATAAACTTTGCTGGTAGGATAGGGAACGTATCTTAGCTGTGGTCCTTTCCCGCATCCGTCATCTCCCCTGAGACTGTGATGGCTCGATCTGCGCCCCCCCATCCCCCCGCCCCGCCACGAGTTCCCGTGTTTCCTTGTCCTATTTAAGAAGCCACATGACTTTGCATCCTTGGATGCCAATATGGACTCAGCCGTTGATCTCTCTCATCCAGATGATTCTCGATGTCCCATTTCTCCAAAACCAAATCCACTGCTATCGAGCCAATTCTTGCTTAAGACCTAATCCACGAGTCTCTATCCACTATCTTTGAATCTTGGGGTCTCCTTTTGCCCATATGGTTGTTAGATGCTGTTGAATCAGTTCTGACTCATAGTTGCCTTAAGTACAACAGAACGGACCATCCCCGGGTCCCGTACCATTCTCAGAATTGTTCTGATGTTGAGCCCATTGCTAAAGCCTCTGTGTCCATCCACCCTGTCCAGGGCCTTCCTTTTTTTGATACCCCTCACCAGCACTAGAGGCACCAGTCAGGTTGCTCTAAGTTGGAACAGACTCATTGGCACCTAACAACAACAACAACTTCGTGTGTGTGTGTGTGTGTGTGTGTGTGTGTGTGGAGTGGGCATAGGGGCTGTCCTGTGTACTGTAGGGTATGCACTGGATTTCTACCCACCAAAAAGATGCTTACTTACCTTTGATTGGTGTTTCAAAGACATTTGACTGGGTGGATCGTAACCAACTATGGCTACCATTGAGAAGAATGAGAATTCCAGAACACTTTATTATGCTCACGCAGACCCTTTGCACAGTCCAAGAGGCAGTCATTGGAACAGAATCAGAGAATACTGCAGGGTTTAAGCTCTGAAGTCAGAAAAGGTGTGTCAGGGTTGTATCCTTTCTTCATACTTATTCAATCTGTTGAGCAGTTGATTCAAGAAACTGGACTACAAGAAGAAAAATGTGGCATCAGGATGGGAGGAAGGCTTATTAATGACCTTGCTCGCTGAAAGTGAGGAGGACTTGAAGCACTTGCTGATGAAGATCAAGGATGCAGCCTTCAGTGTGGATGACGACTCAATGTCAGGAAGACCCAAATCCTCACCACTGGACCAATAGGCAAGTCCATGGCAAAGAAAAGATGGAAGTGTTAAGGATTTCCTCTTACTTGTACCCACAGTCAAGAAACCAAATGGCATATTGCATGGAGCACATATGTTGAGAAGACTTCTTTCAAGTATTGAAGAGCCACTTTGGTGACCCTTCACAACGTGACAAAATATCACTTTGAGAACACTAAGGTGTGCCTGACTCATAGGCATGTGAAAGTTGGACAATGAATAGGGAAGACTGGAGAGGAATTGGTGCATTTGAATCACAGTGTTGGCAGAGTATCGAACAAACCACGGACTGCCAGAAAACCAAACATGTCTTAGAAGAGATGTAGTCTGAGTGCTCCTTAGAAGCAGGGATAGTGAGATTTTGTTTTGTGTACTTTGGACATGTGTTCAGGAGAGACCAGTCCCTGGAGATGGACATCATGCTTGGTAAAGCAGAGGGCCAGTAAAAAGAGGAAGACCGTGGGGAGATCACACTTGTGAGGATGCTGCAGGACGAGGTTTTGTTCTATTGTACGTAGAGCTGCTGCGAGTCAGGACCCACTGCCCTGCAGCTCACCACCACACCAACAGTAGGTGCCAGTACCAGCTTATCAGATGGAACAACCAAGAAGCAACTTCACCCCATTGAAGGCCTCTCTTTCTCCCTTGGAGGAGTGTGGTAGTTGGGTAATCTCATGTTAACTTGAGAATATTAAGAGTGAAGGGGTGGAGTCTAGCCTGTCAATCAGGTCACAGCCTGATGATACCTACTTGTGGGCGTGGCCTTCTCATGGGGATTCTGGGAACTTCCTCTCCTTCTCCCTGGAGGTGGACCACACACTCTCTCTGCTTCACCTTCCTGTTGAAGAGCCACGTGGAAAACCTCCCCAGCACTGAGATGTTTTTAACTGCCACTGGGTCCACGAGACATTTCACCCACTGGCCTGTGATCTTCCTGCATTCAGCATCATTGCATGTGCTAGGAGAGTCTGAAGAGGAATTTATGGACTAGTATTGGATATATGGGATAACATTGGACTATGGGGTTTGATTTGGACTGGGCTGGGCTGTTTCTCAAAATCCAATTGCTCTTTTATATAAAACTCTCTCTTACACATATTCGAGTGTTAGTCCTGGTTGGCTAGAGAAACAAATTCATAGACACTCATATGTATGTAGGAAAGAACTTTATATCAAAGAGCAATTGTACATTAAGAAAACATCCCCCCCCCAAAGAAAACATCCCAGCCCAATCCAGTTTAAGTCCATAAATCTGATATTAGCCTATATGTCCGTTCCCAGTCTATAAATTCTTCAGACCCACTCAATACATGCAATGATGCTGAATGCAGGAGGAAAGATCACAGGCTAGTGGGTGGAAAGTCTTGTGGATCCACTGGTGGTAGAAGCCTCTCAGTGCTGGTGTGTGTCTCCATGTGGCTCCTCCAGCTCCTCCATCAGGGTAGCTCCATGTGGCTTATCAGCAGGAAAACATAGCAGAGAATGTGTCTGACCTCCAATGAGCCCTCTATCTGCTTCGAGCCTCCAAATAAGGTCATGAAGCTGTGACCTGACTGACAGGCTAGACCCCACCCCTTCACAAGTTGACTGGAGATAAATGTCAGTACTACAATGAGTGTCATTGGATTTGTTTCTCTAATCAATCCGGTCTAACGCAAGGAGTTTGTGGTTTTGAACTGTGGACCTTGAAGTTAGCAGCCCAATGCATAACCACTATACCACCAGAGCTTCCACACATCAGCCTAAAAAATCAAACCAGAAAACCTGAACACGGAGTCAGTTCCATCTCACAGCTAGAGGATTTCTGAGACTGGGTCTCTCTGTGGGGCAGCCAGCCTCAGGCTGTTGCATATGCGTAGGGTCAGCGCCATTTATCCTTTTGGGTCTCGCTTATTTCAGGCAGTGTCATGTTTTCAGGCTTCATCCGTGTGGTAGCGTGGGCCAGCGCTCCGTTACTCTCAAGGCTGAATGAAATGTAACATTCCACTGAATGTTCTGAGCAATATCCATCGGAATGTTAGGAGTAATAGACCATTGAATGTCTGGAGTCCTCTCCGATTTGAGATCTCTCTCTCTCGCTCTTCAATACTAATGATGGAAGAGCCTCTCCAATCACACTGAGAATATTGTACATTTGCTTTCTTTTCCTCTTTTCCGTGCAGTCTCTCTTTCCCTGGGATTAAATGTCATTAATTCGCTCATCCCTTTGGAACTGGCAAGTCTTCTAGCATGCTCACTCCCGGTTCTGTCTCCCTTGACACGTGTTCAGGAGTAAAAGCTAAGGCATGCCACCCGCCACCTCAGACCCCGTTTGGGTTGCTGTTGGCATCATTCAGTCTCTTGGATGCATTTGGATTATGCTGCTGGTGAAGAAGATGGAATACACTATGCCCTGACGGAAGGATGGACAGAAAGAACAACCAGCATGTCCCATAGAGGTGAGGATGGCAAGACTTCTCAGGTGGACTTTGGGCATGTTCCCAGGAGGGACGAGGCCTTGGAGAAGAAGGGCATCAAGCTTGGAAAAGTAGAGGCTCCATGGCGAAGAGGAGGACCCTCAATGAGATGGGTTGACACAGTGGCTGAGACCATGGGCTCACGCATGGCCAGGATTGGGAGGAGGGCATAGGGCTGCGGAGCTTCCTTCTGTTGAACATGGGACCACTGTGCGTGCGGACGGACTCAACGACCCCTCACCACCACCGCAAATGCCGTACCATTGCTTGGAGGAAAGAGAGGCATTGGCATTTCGTCACATTCATCGTGGCTGTCCAGAGTTGGTGAGATGCTGTTGGTGAGCTGCTCCTCCTCAGAACAACTCATTTCCTTGAACGGAGGACGCCTTTGGATGCTCTTCCGAGCCCTTCAAGGAGACACTGTCTCCGGATTTCGTACGTAACATGGTGTCGTCGCTGGTTTCTGAGGAGCGGAATCATGCTCACCTTGGAGCTCCCCAGCTCGGGTTTCTGAGTCACAGGACATTTGAAGGCACGCTGACGCAACCCCCTGGGGAACACGACCTGATTGGAGGTCCTGAAACAGAGAGAGAAAGACAGAAGTCCCTGCTGATCCAGTCCGGGGTTCGTGTGAGCACCAGGTCACTGGGCTTGTCCTTCAGAAATGGGATGTTGAGATTGGGTCACTGTTGCGTAGGCTGGGGTGGGGGTTGTGTGGGGAGACCTCTGTGTGAGGCTGGAAAGGCATGACTGAGACGCTTCTGTGAGACAGACAGACACAGTGCTCCTGTCCACTTCTGTTGGCCCTGTCCCCACTGGTGACCTGGGGCACGGAAGGAAAAGGGAATGCATCCTGAAGAAGTCATCCAGAAGATGCACCTCCTTGACGGGGAGCCCGGGTGTCACCCAAGCAGGGAGGTTGATGGCGATGTTGTTGTTCAGTGCTGTCGAGTAACTTCCTGCTCGTGGAGACTCTACGTACAACCCCATGAAACCGTGCCCCGTCCTGCGGCCCTGGTGATGCTGGGGTTTGTCTTTTCAACAGAGGATTTTAGGAGGTGGGGAGAGGTCCTAAGGGAAGAGATTCATGGGTTGGAGGCCTGAGCAGGCAGCAGAAGGGGGATGGAGCACCGCCAGTTGACTGGCTGGAGATGCTGGCATTGGGTGGTGGCAGCCATGGTGAGGAGGTGTGGGGGTGTCAAGCTGCCTGGAAGGTCAACAGAGGTGCAGGCGTCGCTGTGTCCCCATGGACTGGTCCAGCCTGGTTGTTTTCCTGATCACAACTGAGGCTTGGATGGGAGGAGGTGGTTCAGAGGTGGAGAAGTGAGAAGGCAGGCATACTGACAGCCCAGACCTATCCGTCAGGGTCCCTGGTAAGATGGAGATAGCGTGAGCAGCGTGGTGGGGAGAGTTTGATGAGTGGCCAATCACAAAAGCGAGAGGAAGATGCAGGGACGGTGCACCAGCCTGAGGCTCTGGGCCATCGGGGCGAAACAGGGTGTGTATATGGGTGGGGAGAGACTGTGTGAGAAGTCTTCCCATCTGGACGCTTAGATTGGAGGACAGGCAGACAGTGGGGGAAGCATGAGGAGAAAGGGGACTCCACACCCCAATCTCACTCCTTCCTTCCTTGCATGTCTTTCCTGGTCTCACATCGGCCGCCGCTGCCAGACTCCAGGCTCACGGACCTGGGATGTGGCGGTCCGTGCAGTCCTAAGAAGAGGACAAAGAAGAGCAGATCAGGTGGCGGAAGCACCGCACCGTGCTCTTCTGCGGCGGCCTCACCGGCCTGGCCACAGCCCTCGGAAGAAGTTTTGCTTTTTCATCTGGAAAGCGCCCTCAAGTGAACAGGCTGTTGGAAAACTCTCAGAAGATGACCTTCTACAAAGCCAGGAGGCCATGGAAGCAAACTGAGAGGCCAGGGTGATGTGGGGGTGTACATTTTCAACAGAACATTCCAGAATGTGGAGAGCAAGGTCCCAAGGGAGGAAAGGGAGCTGGAGGTGTGGGCTCCGTGGCTCCCAGTCTCCTGTGCTGGTGTCACAGGACCACCTCCCACGGGAGCCTGTCACACAGAAGGCTGTGTCCTCACAGTCCAGGGGGCTACAAGTCTCCCTCCAGGGCCCTGGCTCCAGGGGCCGGCTCTCTCTTTGTTGGGTGTGGGGGATGCTCTTATCTTTTTTTTTTTTTTTCAGATTCCTTTTCTGGCTTCCTTGGTGCTATCCATGTGGCTTCAGCCTGTCCTGTCACCCCCTGTATTTGCTTATTTCTGCACCTGGGCAATCCACTCTTCCCCACAGGGCTGTCTTTGACCGGGTTGATTAGAGAAACAAATTCATTCATACTCATATATGTGTAAGATACAACTTTACATCAAGAAGTAATGATACATCAATAAAACATCCCAACCCAGTCTAAGTCAAGTTCATAAGTTCGATATTAGTCCGTAAGTCCGGTATCAGCCCATGGATTCCTCTTCAGACGCCTGCAGCACATGCAATGATGCCGAATGCAGATCACAGACCGGTGAGTAGAAAGTCTGTGGATCCAGTGGCAGTGGATGCATCTCCAGGGCTCTGGCTCCATCAGCGTGGCTCCATGTGGCTTGTCAACAGGAATGTGTAGCAGAGAGAATGTGTGTCTCACCTCCAGGGAGGAAGAAAGGAAGTTCCCAGAATCCTCATGAGAAGGCTATGATCAGTCGGGCTGTGACCTGTCCCTCCACCCTGTCCCTCTTAATACCCTCCAGTTGACAGGAGATGATGTAATGGCACTGAGTTTTTTTTGTTTTGAGTCTGATCTTTTATGTCCCAACGTATTTGGTTAAAACTTGGCCTGCCCCGACACGGCATTGTCCCATTATTCCCAAATGGGATCACATGTAGGGTACTTAAAACAACAACTACAAACCCACTGCCACGGAGTTGATTTCAAATCACAGCAACCATAATGGGGCGGAGCAGAATTCTCTTCAGGGTCTCTGGGTCTGTAAGTTTTTAACAGAGCAAAATTTCCTGAGGAGCAGCTGGTGGATTTGAACCACTGGCCTTGTGGCTAGCCTAGCGCCTATGAGAACATGCAGCCCAGAGTGCCTCTGTAGGGGGTATAGAGGCTAGGATTGGCAACACGTAGTTTGGCGGACACCATTCAATCCATGCCTCTTTCTCCACGCCATGCCCAGAGGACCTCGGCTTGGAATGACGCCCTGACACCCAGAGGCGACTCTGCCATCCATCTACAGCTGCCTCTAAATCTAGGGACTGGGTAAGTGTCCCCACATTCATCTCTCACTCTAAATGTTTGGGTTTTATTTTCCCCGGAGGCGCTGGAGCCTCAGGAGACATGCTAGAAATGAAACCAGCTTGTTTTTGTGTGAGAGCATCCTGGGTGTGCGGGGAGCAGTGAGCCTTCAGGTGGCCTGGCCGTGGAAGTCTTCTCCGGGAAGGGAAGGCGTCCAGTTCTTGGGTTAGGGGCCGTTTTGACATTTCAAGATGCAATGTGTTCCTAGCAACTAATGGGAGATTGGAGCTTTGATCTGCTCTGAAATTGCCCTCGCCTCATCTGGGAGCATGCTGATGGGCAGGCTCAGTTTCCAGAAGAAAGAGTCACTGCGGGACTGGGTCCACACCGAGAAAACAACATAGCAGAAGAAGATGTGACAACATGAAAACCCCCAGAAATAAAGGAGATCTTACAGAGAAATGCCTGTCTCACTCACGGTCCTGCTGCCCTGGATTCTGCTGTTTCCGTGCGTACATGCCCCTCACCTTCTGACAGACCGAGAGACAGACATCACACACAAATGCTACACAGACACTACACAAACACAGGCACTAGATACACCCAGCTACTAAACCAGCGGTTCTCAACCTGTGGGTCATAATCCCTTTCGGGGTCGAACGGCCCTATTCATAACAGTAGCAAAATGACAATGATGAGGTAGCAACGAAAATAATTTTTATGGCTGAGGGGGTCCCCACAACATGAGGAACTGTAAGAAAGGGTCGCGGCATCAGGAAGGTTGAGAACTGCTCTACTATACACACAGGCATTGCACAAATAGAGAACACTCCCCCCTCAAATAGCACACATATGGGCCAATGTCATTCACAGAGGCACGCAGACACCACACACACATACACACACACTATATACACACACACACAATAGATGCCAAACAGACACACACACACACACACACACACACACACATGCAAACACCATACACATAGGCAAGAGACATCACACATAGACACCACTCGCACAGGTGACACACAGAGAAGCACCCCGGCACCTTGCATACACAGACACCACACACCTAACAGACATGACACCCAACTAGCACAGACACACAAACACCACACATACACCTATGCAGGCACCACCCATACGGCACACCCACAGATAGATCGACCTACATACACATGCCAAGCACATCACACCATCCCACACAAGCACATCACCCTGCACACACACCCGAGACATATGCCACCATCACACGTCACATCCACCGTAGGACACCATACTTGTACACACAAAAACCACACGCATCATACAGACTTCCCTCCTGCCCCCAACACACAGGGCTATTTACTCTAGTAGGAAATGAGATTTTCAATATGCCGCCAAGCAATGTTCACTCATAGGCGACCTTGTAGACACAGTGCACATTGTACGAGTGGCTGTATGCCACAAATTCAGCCTCCCCAAGCAGCCTGGCCAGCCAGCCGGTCCTGGCAGAACCGGGACCAGGAGGTGCCAGTGCGGTGTATGTTGAAACCCCTGTTAGTGCAGCAGCTGCTGCCTGTGGGGGGCAGTGTGTGTGCTGTGCTTGTGTGGGAGGGGGAGCGAGTGTGTCGTGGTGTGTGTGAGCATGTGTGTGTGTGTGTGTGAGCGCCTGGGAGTGGACATGAGGTGTCAGCGTTTGTGTGTGTAAGTCTGTGAGCATCGTCGAGTGGTGCACTGGTGTGAGCATCCCTGACTGGGGGGGGTGTATGAGGGGGAGCAGGAGTGTGTGCTAGTGTTTCTCTGTGTACGCGTGTGTATGAGTGTGGGCGTTGTGTGACTGCCTGTGTGGGAGAATATGCTCGTGTGTGTGCAGATGCGTGTGGGAGAGAGTGTGACCGGTGAACGGGCAGGAGACAGTCACCCGTGTGTGGGAACAGAGCTCGGTGTGACCCACTTCATAAATGGTTTAGTTAAACTCACTGGTTTCCAAGAACATCGGAGAGCAAACTGCTCCCGTTCGCGTTCCTGCTGGAAGCCGGGGAGGAAAGGAAGGCTCTGAGGCAGCAAGATATGGAATGACCCGATTCAGATGCTCTCCATCCCCCCGTCCGTTGGAGCCAAAATGTATCAGCTACAAACCACCCTGTGGACCTGAGCCGTTTGGTGATTCTGGAAAGCCCCCACCCACCCCCTCAGAAGCCTCAGGACCACTGCCTACTTCTGCCCAGCCCTCCAGGGGCCGCTCTGCTTGCAGGGAGAGGAGGGGTCTGAACTCGGTGGAAAAACAACAACGAGCGTTTCAGAACCTCTTATGCCCCGTGGTTCCTTCTACATGGCATGGAGTGAATATGGATTTCTCTCCTGGGGCCTCCTGGGCAACAGTGGGAAGGGGGCAGATGGAATTTGGTGATCCCAAATTCAGTGACCGTTCTCACAGTCTGAGAGCTCGGCTAAGCCGCAGGTGATTGGATTGACATCGATGAGAAGCGCCGGGCAGTAGAGTCAGTGCAGGTGGCGCGCGTGATGGGGAGAAAGAGTGGATGAGGATGCGCGCACACCTGGAGACGGCAGCTCACGCCCCTGACTTGCACACGTAGACACTGTTGACATGGCATTTGATGATGTGACCCTCTCACCCAAAGCAGGCAAGAGACATACACGCAGGTCCCCCGCTTGTGCGAATGCAGAATTCCAGAGGTGCTGCCCAGAGAGGGTTCTCCAGGCAGCTCCTCGGGTGTGTGAGAGACGGCCCTGCTCCATCTTGAAGGGTCTCTGGTTCACTCCAACTCCCCAGGGGAGGAGAGAAAGGTTCCAAGGAGGAAGAGGAGGAGGAGGAGGAGGGACCTTCTTGTCGGAGGAGGGGTACTGTGGGCTCCTGGGCTGCACCACCT
Organism: Tenrec ecaudatus; assembly: GCF_050624435.1. Classification (NCBI taxonomy): domain Eukaryota; kingdom Metazoa; phylum Chordata; class Mammalia; order Afrosoricida; family Tenrecidae; genus Tenrec; species Tenrec ecaudatus. The sequence continues at coordinate 4,859,663 of NC_134542.1, forward strand.
CCCCCGGTGTGAGCCCCTCCCTCCCCCATGTGGTCACGGCCCTCTGTCTTCATGTCTGAGTTCACACTTTGCCACCTCCTGGCACTGTCCCCACAGGACAGGGGCATTTCACTGGCACCACCCTTGGTCCGCTGAGCGGTTATTCCTTGTTAAGTGATCCTGGCTCTCAGGAGGCGCTCAGTGGCAAGGACAATGTTCTGTTTGCGTGTGTTCCTGGAGCCTGGCAGAGAGGTGTTAATGCAGATGCTTCTGGAAACCAAACCAAACCAGACAATGCAGAAGCACGCTTGGGAAGGAAGTGGTTCGGCAGAAATAAGGCGAGGACAGGAAATAGGATGAACAGCTAAATCAAACTCCCAAGACAAGTTTGCTGCCGTGGAGTTGACCCCAATGTCCAGTGACCCGAGAGGGCAGCGCAGACATGCGCCTGTGAGCTTCGGAGACTGTAACTCTTCCCGGGAGTAGAAAGCCTCCTCTTTCTCCTGCACAATGCCTGTTGGTTTCGAACGACTCACCTTGCAGTGAGCTTCCAGAGGTCCCCTTAACCCATGAATGGCTTCCCTTTGGTCCTGGCTCGGAGACCCATCATCCGCTGTTGTCGTTAGGTGCAACCCTGTGTCCATCCATCTCCTGGAGGACCTTCCTCTTCGCCGCTGCCCCTCTCCTTTACCACGCACGATGTCCTGCTCCAGGACGGGTCTCTCCTGACCCCATGTCCATAACATGTCCGCTGTGGTCCAAAGGCTCTCCATGGATGGATTCTGGGAAGTCGGTTGCAGACCTTTCCCCACTGCAGTCTGTCTTAGTCTACAAGCCCCACTGAACCCTGTTCAGCATCATGGCGACACATGAGCTTCCACAGATGGACAGGTGGTGGCTGAGCATGGGTGTGTTGGATGGTAACTGGGCTCAGGTCTCCAACACGGAGGACAAGAATTCCATCACCCAACCACCGCTGCCCTCCTCTTCTGGGTTTCCCCATCTAACCACCAGCAAGAGCCTACAAAGCCGGCTGCAGTCACACAGCTGGAAGAAGCAGGATGCGAACCTAGGCATGTCTGCTGCTCAAGCCTCTGGCGTAATCACTGCTCCTTAGTTCTGAGTATGCGTGTGGTGGGCACGAGGGGGGGCTACGAGTTCTGCAGGGGAGGTGGACACAAGATGAGCTGGCAAAGAGGGACGGCAGAGGTTTGGGAAGGCGGAAGTCAAGGACAAGTTCTCCTTGCCTCACTCCCTGGCCTCTAGCTGACCCTGAATGAACACAAGCATTTCCCCAAATACAGGTGGCCCCTTACCAGAACCGTGGCTGTGACAGATGGCGGGCACTGAGATGTTTGGCTCATCCAATCTCCTCGTTTTACAGATGAGAACATGGAGCCCGAGTGGGGGAAGTCACTTGCCTGGGACATATGGCTCCATCCTGGCAGACCTGCACAACAAACTCGACTTTGCCGTTCCAAGACCAGGTCTCTGCTCCGGCCTGGGTCTCACTGCCTGGAGAGGGCGTTCCGGCTCATTGATTACGATAGTGCCTTCCATGGATGGTTCAGAAGCAGTCGCGCATTCACATCATTCTTCCCAGGAAAGCAAACATTCTGAAGTGTTTCCATTGCCAGCGGAATGCTTGGCACGAGTTTGACCTACTATGCGACCACCTGGCACCTGCAGGCTTCTGCAAAGTATTTAGTGGGAGGGATGTAAACAGTGGCTATCGATTGGTCTGATACTTTTGACGTAGAAGAAATGCCACGCTGATGGAATGCAGGTGTAGGGAGGCAGAAGGGCCTAGAAATAGGGTTTATGGTTGGTAAGTATCCTATTTCATAGTTGCTACTTCCCAAAACCATCTAGATCAGGGGGCCTCAAACTACAGCCCGCAGGCCACATGCAGCCCGCCGAGGACGTTCATCTGGCCCACCAGGTGTTTTTGCCCCATTTTGTTTTTTACTTCAAAATAAGATATGTGCAGTATGCATAGGAATTTGTTCATAGTTTTTTTTAAAACTATAGTCCGGCCCTCCAATGGGTCTGAGAGACAGTGAATGGCCCCCTGTTTAAAAAGTTTGAGGACCCCTGAGTTGGCTCTGATGGTGGCTTTTAAGGGCCAGACCGTCTGAGAGTGGGTTCATGGAAGAAGTAGGGAACGTTTTGCCTTTGTGCAGAGATGGCTAACTCAAAGGTGCATACAAATAGGTCTTTAGCAGAGAAATGATAGTATGGTGCTGAGTGAGTGGTCAAGATGACCCACTGCTCACACCAGTCACGGGGAGCCCTGCCGCTGGGCTCTGAGCAGCCAACCATCAGGTCGGCGGAGGCTCAGGACGGAGCGCAGACTGTCGGCCTCCCTAGAGACTTAGGATCTTGGAAACACGCCGTGGGGTGGCCAAGAGCTGGCATCGGCTTAAAGGCAGTGGGCGGAGGAAGACAAAACAGACTCATTACGTTTGTTTTAGAACCCTTGCTCCGGGAGGTAGACATTCTCCTTGCTCACAGTTTTCATGCGTGTAGCAAACCCTCACTGCCCAGCCCCTTGACATTCTGACCATGAGCTGAGCCCGCCTCTCCTCCTCACCACCAGCTCCCAAGCCACCTCCGCAGGGTCAGCAACAGAGCCACATCTCAACCCACACTGTCAACCCACACTGCTTGGAATCTAGTGTCGAAGGAAATACAGCCATGTGTGGCTACATAATCTGTCAGCTTGAGCGAAGGGGTGGAGTGTTGCCTGTCAAGCAGGTCACCACCAATGGGGCCTCTGTGTGGGCATGGCCTTCTCTTGAGGATTCTGGGAACTCCTGTGTTCCTCCCTGGAGGTGGGACATACACACTCTCTGCTTCACATTCCTGTTGACAAGCCACATGGAGACATACTGAGCCAGAGCCCTGGAGCTGGAGGAACCATGTGGAGACCCACACCAGTGCTGAGATGCTCCCACCACCAACGGATCCACAAGACTTCTCATCCACTGGCCTGTGATCTTCCTGCATACGTCGTCATGGCATGTGTTGCATAAGTTTGAAGAGGAATCTATTGATTGGTATCAGACATCTGGGCTAATATCAGACTTATGGACTTGACCTGGACAGGGCTAAGGTGTTTTCTCAATAGATAATTGCTCGTTGATCTGAAACTCTTTCTCATGTACGTATGAGTGTCTATGAATTTGTTTCTCCAGTCCACCCGGTCTCACACAAGCCGGAATGCTCCTTAGAAGGGAGCATGGCCAGGCTTCCTCTCAGGGACCGAGGAAGCGCGGGAGCCTGGAGAAGGGCTTCATGCGTGGTAACCTAGAGGGCAAATGACAATGGCTGACTCAATGGCTACCACCGTAGGCTGAAACATAGCCATGCCTGGAGTTGGGGGGGTGGTGCAGGACGGGACAGGGCCTCGTTCTGGTGTCCTCAGGGGCACGAGGAGTGGAATTGACCTGATGGCCCCTAACAGCAGCAAGAGAAAGAGTAGTGACTGCCCAGGAGTCAGAGAGAACAAGACTCAGGCTGGAGAGAGATTATTCCCAGGAGAACTGAGATGGGCGGGCATTCCCACCTCGGGACATGAGGGTGATTTCTGTCTTGAGGGAAGGGGCTGGGGGCTGGAGTGCCAGGTCAAGCAAGAGCAGCCCGAGAGTCAGCGCTGCCATCACCGTGCTGCCACCGAGTCTGGTCTGCCTCGTGGCGACCCCACGCGACAGCCGAGCTGCCCCACAGGTTTTCCTGGCTGTTCTTTTGACGGAAGTGGTCGCCAAGCCTTTCTTCTATGGAGACCCTGGATGGGCTCGAACTGCCAACCTTACGGTTAGCAGCCTAGCACTCAGCCGGCTGATCATCAGGGCTCCTTTCTGGCCTAGTTAAGCAGGACCCTTTTGTGATAGCCAGGAACCTTTTGATGGAGTAGGAGTGACCCCCTTTCTGGCCTTCTACCTCCCAGGTGGAAGCTGACTCCCCATGCTTCCTGGGCTCCACTTGAGCCTCTCTTCACCACGTTCCTCTGAGGATTTCTGGGGAACAAAACCTTGACTGCATCCCACATTTGGTTTTCGGTTCAGAGAGAAAGCGCTTTTGGTGTGTGATGCTGGAACTTCCAGACCTGGCCAAAATCGCCCTGTTGTGGATGCTCTCAGCATCCCTGAGAGAGACTCCGACTGAGACTTCATTTCGACGTTGAAATGTGTAGCGCATTGAGTTGTGTTTCTTAATGCCTTCCGAGGACGCTACCTTGTGCTTCAGGGCGGTATCCTCTCACCGCTCTTGTTCAATGTGTATGCTCAGCAAATTGTCAAAGAAGCTGGAGTTTATGAAGAGTGTGGCATCGGGGTTGGAGGAAGGCTTATTAACAACCTGCAGTGTGCAGATGACACCACCTTATTTGCTGAAAGTGAGGACTTGAAACACTTGCTGATGAAGATCAAGTATTGAAGTCTTCGGTATGTATTATGACTCAATGTGAAGAAGACCAAACCAATAGATCACATCCTGATTAATAGAGAAAAGATCGAAGTCGTCAAGGAGTTTATCTTGCTTGGATCCATACTCAGTGCTCATGGAAACAGCAGTCAAGAGATCAAAAGACACATTTGCATTGGGCAAGTCTACTGCACAAGACTTCTAGGGAACATGTTGAAAAGCAGGTAGATTACTTTGAGGATTAGGGTGCTCCTGACCCGAGTCATAGTATGTTCAATCGCCACCGGAACATGTGAAAGTTGGACATTGAATAAGGAAGATGGAGGAAGGATCGGTGCATTTGAATTGTGGTGCTGGAGAAAAATACTGAAAGTACCATAGACTGCCCAAAGAACAAACAAATCTGTCTTGGAAGAAGTACAGCCAGAGGATTCCTGGGTGCAAGGCTGGTGAGACTGTGTCTGACATACTCTGGGCATGCTCTCTGGAGAGACCAGCCCCTGGAGAAGGACATTGTGCTTGGTGAAATTGAGGGGCAGCGACAATGAGGAAGGGCCATTAACAAGGTGGGCTGGCACAGGGACTCCAACAATGGGCTCCAGCCTGGGGACAGTTGAGAGGCTGGCGCAGGACCGGGAAGTGTTTCATTCTGTTGAGCGTAGGGTCGCGATGGGTCAGAACCAACTCCATGATGCCAAACAACAGCCTCGCTTTTTAATCCCTTGGGCTTGGTCTGTGGTAGTGCCCTAGGGCCCAAGGTTGGATGAGCCAGCCTCTGGAAGCCTCCTCCTTGACGCGATTCCTCTACTGTGCCAGAGAGTCCCATTCTTCTTGACTAAAGACCTCCTTCTGGAGATGGAGATGTCCTGGGAGACCCGGAGCTGATCAACAATCTGGAAATTAGAACCCCGTGAGGTATCCTAGAACTCACTGCCCCCAAATCCCACAGCTTCCTGCTCCCCAGGAGACCACCCCCTCTGCTGGTCTCTCTCTCTCTCTCTCTCTCTCTCTCTCTCTCTCTCTCTCTCTCTCTCTCTCTCTCTCTCTCTCTCTCTCTCTTTCTTTCTGGCTCAAGGCCCAGGTTGCTGGGAGACCCAACAGAGTTTCCTGCTACTCCTGTCTCTGATCTGCTGAGCCTCTCAGAAAGCACAGGTTTCCAGTGACCTTGGCTGGAGTCTCAATCTAACCAGCCCAGGCACCTCAGTGGTATGTGGTTAAAGGTCAGCGGTTCGAATCCACCAACTTGATGGCTCAAAAGAAGATTAGGCAGTCTGCGTCTGTAAATATTTATAGCTCATGGGGCAGTCCTTCAGGGTCACGTGACTTGGAATGGACTCAAGCTAGCTTCCTGAACTGACTATTTGGGGCAATGACTCATCTGTGGTTCATGAACTTCTGCACGAACCAGCTAAACTTAGATCTTGGCAATCTTGCTTGAGGTTTCAGGAAGGAGAGAGCGCAGAGGATCTGGCACTAAACAAACCCAGCACCTCCAAGTCGATCCCAACCCAAAGCGGCCTTCGAGGACGGAGAACTGCTGCCTCGTGTTCCCGAGGCTGCAGACCTCCATTGGAGCAGACGGTCTCATCTTCTGCCCACGGAGAGGCTGGGGGGTTTGAACCGCTGATATTCCAGGGAGTATCCTCATTGGCACCAGAGCCCCCTAGGGACCATTCAGACAGGAAAGCCCTCCCCGGATGGGGTGGGCAGGCAGCTATTCTGAGCACCTACAGGTGTAGCTGGTATATCGCTGCTTCTCTGCAAGAATCTTTCCTTCGATGAAGGCCCACAGTTAGGGGGAAGAGGCCCAACGAGCTTCTTGTTTGCGGGAGGATGTTGGTTTAAGTAGCCGGTTCGGTTCGTAAGAGCGGAGCAGGCGCTTCATCAGACCGCCGGGCTCGCTAATGACACCATTCAGGCACCGAGGGCTTGGGGAATTGGCTAGAAGACAAAACAAAACCCACACCAGTTGCTCCTGACGGCACTGTTGCCTTGATTGCATCTGCGCTGGTACAATCCTGAGCCCGGGGGAGGGCAGAGAGCTGTTCCTGGGGTCCCCATCAGGCTCCCTGGACGGGTCCACATTTTGGTCCCCGTCCTTCATGCTCAGGCCCGGCGCCTCAACTTCGCATCTTGCTGACATAGCCCTGAGGGGGAGGCTGTCTTCAGAGACGGACGCCCCGGGGTCTCTCCGTGCACACATCGCCAGGCTGGCTGCGTGTGGACTTTCTGGAGAACAGGTGTACGACGGGGATGCTTGAGACAACCTGTTAGACACGCTCTCCTGCCCAGGCCCGGAGGGACAGCGAAAGGAGGGCTGATCATTTCCGGAGGAGCTGGGAGAGAAAGTGCCAAGGCAGCTGGGTGACCTCAGGAAGCCACTCCCAGCTCAGGTGGCCTGAGACATTGTCACCGCCTCGGGGTGTTGTTCTGGCTGACTCCGGGACGCCATCCACACTCCCGTCCGAGAAGCTTCATGCTTGTTTTTGTAATAACTTCAGCATGCATGCTTGAGTCACACTGCGTTCACCCGCATCATTCCACCACCCTCAGCATAAACTCAATGCCCCTTATCGAGACCTCTCCCTTTCTCCCTCCGGGCCCTGGTGACCACGGGCCATCTCTGGTGTTTGCCTCGTTCCTAGGAGTGAGACCGAGTCACGTGACCCCTTGTTCGTGACTCTTTGTTCAGCAGGATGTTCCCAAGGCTCACCCTGGTGGCATGCAATGGGACCTCCCGCCTCTTGGTGGCTGACTCACAGTCCATTGTGTGTGTCCAGGTGGCTTACCCCTTGGTCTGTGGATGGGCATTTTGGATACTTCCACCTCTTGGCTACTCCTAGGGTGTTCAGTGGCTTACCCCCAGAAGTAGGCAGCCTTTGCCTGCTGTTCTTAGTCTGCAAGCTCTGCTCAAACCCATCGCCTGGGTGACCCTGCTGGCATTTGAAATACCAGTGACATAGCTTCCAGTATCACAGCCACACACAAGACACCACAGTATGACAAACCGACAGACAAAGGGTGTCGAGGTGGGGGAGGGAGGGTGTCAGTCTGCTGCCCAAGATCTCTTGAACGTGTCGAAGAGCAAGGATGTCACTTTGAGAGCTCAGATGCGCCTGACCCAAACCCTGCTATGCGTGTGAAAGCTGGACTTTGAATAAGTAACGGTGAAGACGAATTGACGTCTTTGAACGATAGTGCTGGCAAAGAAGACTGACAGCACCACGGACGGCCAGACAACCAACACGTCTGTCCTGGACGAAGTCCAGCCAGACTGCTCCTTAGAAGCGAGGATGGCAGGACTTCATCTCAGGTACCCTGGACATGCCATCAGGAGAGACCAGTCCCTGGAGAAGGACAGCCTGCTTGGTAAAGCAGAGGGGCAGGGAAAGAGGAAGACCCTCGATGAGATAGGTGGACACAGTGGCTGCAGCCATCGGCTCAAACACTGGACCAATTAGGAGGATGGTGCAGGACCCGATGCTATTTTGTTCGTTGTACATGAGTCAGACCCGACTCAGTGTCACCCAATAACCTGATACCTCTCGGCTATTGTGAAAAGTGCTGTGGAGACACGTAGCAGAAGTTTCTCTCTCCTGCCTTCCTGTCTCCCGGGTCTGTCCTGAGGGTCAGGATCGCTGGTAGTTCATTGTCTGACTTTTGGAGGAACCATCGAATTGCTTTTCATTGTACCCCCTACCCATTCTACACTCTTAGCAGCAAACGCGAAACTTCATTGTTTCGTTTTGTTTGATACTGTCAGCGCGGACCCTTTCTTCAGACCCCTGGGCTGTGATACACATGGGTAGATTAGGTGCCACTCACAATGCACCCTGGCTTCCCGTTCTTCCTCCTGGCTGGTGTTTTGGGAGTCTCCAAACCTCTCCATCACACACTAAAAGTCTATTCCTACAGATGGCCGGTCACCCTCAATGTGTGAGTTTCACGCTCATTGCTCTCAGAGGGAGGTTCAAAGACAAGTTCTTCGGACATACCTTTTTTTTTAATTGATCATTTTATTGGGGGCTCTTACAGCTCTTCTAACAATCCATACATCAAGTGTATCAAGCACATTTGTGTATATGTTGCCATCATAATTTTCAAAGCATTTTCTTTCTACTTCAGCCCTTGGTATCAGCAACCCTTTTTTCCCCTCCCTCCCCCACCCTCCCACCCTCATGTCCCCTTGATAAATAAATGATTATTTTCATATCTTACACCATCTGCTGCCTCCCTTCACCCATGTTTCTGCTGTTCATCTTCCTTGGGTAGTGGTGGTGGCGGGGGGGGTTAGAAGTCAACCATTGTGATCAGCTCCCCTTTCCTCCCCCTTCTCCCCTGACCTTCACTCCACCCTCATGGTATGGCTACTCCCATGATTGTTCCCGAGGGGTCATCTGTCCTGGATTCTGTGAGCTGAGAGCTCTTATCTGTACCAGTGTGTATGCTCTAGTCTAGCCACATTTGTGGGGTAGAACTGGGTCATGATAGTGGGGGCTGGGGAGGAAGCATTTGAGAACTAGAGGAGGAATGTTGTGTGTTTTGTCAGTGCTATACTGCACCCTGGCTCACTTGTCCCTTCCTTGTGACCCTTCTGTGAGTGGATGTCCACTTGTCTATGGATGGGCTTTGGTCTCCACTCAGAAACTCCTCATTTGCATCAATATGATTGTTTTGGGTCTTCTGATACCTTATACCTGATCCCATTGACACCTCGTGATCACACAGGCTGGTGTGCTTCTTCCATGTGGCTTTGTTGCTTCCCTGCTAGATGGTCGCTTGTTTAATTCCAAGCCTTTAAGACCCCAGATGCTATATCTGCTAATAATCGGGTACCATCAACTTTTCCTTATGCACTCATTTTGACCTCAGTGAACGTGTCGGGACGGTGAGCATCACAGAATGCCAGGTTATTAGAACAAAGTGTTCTTGCATTGAGAGAGGACTTGAGTAGAGGTCCAATGTCCATCTGCTACCTTGATACTTAGCATATATGTATAGACCTATATCCCTATAGTTATATATTAATATAGTTACACATATACATAACTATATTTGTGCCTCCTCTATTTCCTTTTAATTTCCTCCTGTTCCACTATCATGTTTGACCTTCATTCAGCTCTCAGCAATTTCTCTTGGCTACAGTTGATCAAACCCCACCAGGCATTGTACACCCTCCTGGCCATTGATTTTAGTTCTCTTGTTGTTCTCTTGTCCCTTGGTTTGTTGGCTCCTCCCTCCGTTTCCCCAACCTCCCCATCTCTCCTGTTCCCCCTAGAACCACTGGTCCCATTGTTTTCTCCTCAGGATTGTTTATCCTGCCTATCTTATATAGATAGACACAAAAAAGAATAAGAAGAAAAGGGTCTATAACTAGTCCCAGGTCTGGCTGATGACCCTTACGCATGTTTTCTGGTCGCGTCTGATGAGGTGCCAAGCCCTGTTCTCCAAGCCTGAAGTCTATTTTTGGGATTCATCCGGAACTTTGTTGCTTTGCTCCTCTTGTTGCTCTGTTTTACTCCCTTTATGTTTTGCCCTGGTGTGGGAGGTCAGATTGGGCACAATACCTGTACTGTGTCTCCAGTGCTGTCCCCTGCAGCACTGTGGGTCAGTGAGGGGACATTGTGTCTCATGGTGTGGCCTGCCCTACGATCCTCTCTGTGCCTTGGCTGCTGTGAGCAGGAGTGTTGTCCTTGGGGCTCAGTGGGCCAGGATGCAGTTCACTCTCCCCATGGTTCGCTGTTTAATGCCGGTACAGACGTACTTTCTTTCCTGTCCTCTCTCCCACCTCCTCCTGAAAACAAGTATCTCACCTGTCAATAAGACAAGGGATAGAACGCAGCCTTGGGCTAGGGCCATGGGAATCAGAGAGATGAACATCGAACAAAGAAGGCACCCTCTTGTGTGAATGACACTAAATCAGGGAAAATCTAAGGGTGTCTCGGCAGCTTGAAGCAGTGGGCTGACTACCTCTAATAAGATAAAAGGCGATGGGGATAACTGTGCAGTCTGGTACTTACATTAAGACAATTAGCTGTAAAATGGAAGCTGAAGGAGATGGGGCTTCACAGGAGCTACGGATAGAGACTTCGATTGACAGGGTGCTTGGTGTTCGTCGGCTATCTCAGCTCCCCAAATCAATGCCAACAAGGGAGGCATGGGGCTCTTTGGTTTCAGGATTACTCTTACACTAATTCCTCCTGATGCAGATGTTATAGTTGTCGCAGGTGCCAATGAGTCAAATCCAACTCATCACGCCCTATGCACAACTGACCCAAACATAGCCTGGTTCTATGCCGGCTTCCCAATCACTGCGACACGAGCCTATTGTTGCAGCCTCTGTGTGAATCCATTCCGTTGAAGGTCTTCCTCTTTTATTTTTGCTGATCCGTCTCCAGGTTCCGGCCCCTTCTGATGACATGTCTGCAATGTGCAAAATGAAGTGCCTCGTTCATTTGTTGATGCTTCTGGTGGTCCATGTGTATTTCGTAGTCTTTGCCAACACCATAATTCACATCCATGCATTCCTATTCGGTCCTCGTTGTCCAGTTTCAGGGATAATACTTTCAAGGGATGACGACCAGAGTTGTGACTCTTGAACCTGTGCTCTTTGTAGAAAGGGATGAGAAAGTGGGGACTGTCACAGAAAGGAGGCCGGAGAGCAAAAAGACAGGGCAGCTATGCGAAATCTTTGCAAGGAGAAGTAAAGGTATCGGTGAAGTAACAGACTGACTCGACGGCTGCTAAGTGGGTACAGAACTAAGACCACTGAGGGGCACCTCGGTGGAGTTTGATTATTTGCCAATGTCATAGCTCACAGATACGTCAGAGCTTGGCATCCTTAAAGTGGAGACGTTCAAGCAGAAACTGGGCACCTCCTTGCAGAGGATGTTGCAAAAAGAGATTCAATTTTTGAGGAGGAAAAAAACCCCAAGCCTGGTTAAAAAATGGGAAACACTAAGGAAAAACTAAGTGCCAAAGATATCAATCATTATAGCAGACAGGATGAGGAAGCGTGTGCCTTAGAAGAAGCATAATCCAAATAAATATGTATTGTTTGCAAGAGTAAAACTTAAGCTGGCACAGAAAGGTAGAAATTAAAGCGGTAGATAAATATTAACAGAAAGAAGGTAAATATTAACAGAAAGGAAGCGAGGGTAGCAACAATAATGTCAAAATATAATTCAAGGTTTCATTTGTTTCCCAACTTTAATTTTTGCACCTAGGGTTCCTTTCTTCCTCCACCCCACGCCAGACTGTACGTTCCTTGACGTCTGGGCCCTTACTGGTTGTGTTCCTGGATGAATCTTGAATGCCTGGAGCATTTCTTGGTCCATAGTGAGTGCTTCATATATTTTGAATTCAGGAACTGCTCTTCAAGCGCTTTTGAGTTCTGAGGCTCTAGGACAGAGGGATGTGCTTGTTGGACTTTGTGGCAACTTGGCTGTGCCCACGTTTTCAGTCGTTTGGCAGGAAAGGACTAGCCTATGGTCATGGACGCAGCAGTCAAGAGATCAAGCAACATGTCGCACTGGGTAAATCTACTGCATAAGGTGTCCTTCAAGAGTTGAAAATTAGGCTGTCACTTTGAGGACTAACGTGTGCCTGACTGACTCAAGTCATGGTACTTTTCAATCGTCTCATATGCACGTGAAAGTCACACTTTGACTACAGAAGAATGAAGATGAATCAATGTCTTGGCATTACGGCGCTGGCAAAGAAGACTAAAAAGGGCCATGGACTGCCAAAAAGTGCAAACCAAGAAGTATGGCCAGAATGCTCCTTAGAAGCAAGGATAGTGAGACTTTGACTCATGTCCTTTGGACACATCACAAGAGACAAGTCCCTGGAAAAGGACATCGTGACAAAGAGCAAGACCCTTGACAAGATGGGTGGATAGAGTGACTGAAGCCATGGGCTCAAACACAAGAACAAGTAAGGGAATGGGTGATGCTTCATTCTGTTGTATATAAGGTTGGAACCAATTGGACAGCACCTACCACCACCATCAACAACCCCAACCCACTATGACACCGTATTAACCCGATTTCTTCTTTCCACAGAAGGTCACATACACAGGCCCTGGGGATTCGGACTTCAACCTGTTGGGGCACAACGCATTTTAGAACAGCTACATACAACAAAACGAAACAACTAGTCACCGTTGAGCTGATTCTGATTCACGCCGAATCTGTGTGCACAGAGTAGGACCACTTCATAGAAACTCCAAGGGTGTGACCCTCGGTCAGTAGATAGCTAGGCCTGTCTCCCGAGATGCCTTTGGATGGGTTTGAATGGCCAACCGTTCCGTTAGCAGGTGAGCACAAAATATTAGTACCACCCAGGGACCTATAGATTTCCCTTACTGCTGTCACTTGTCACATTTACATTCTCATCCCTCCCTGCTCCCCAGTCTGCCCTAATTCACACTCCTTGAATGCTCCCGTCTAAGCCTCGGTCATTGCTGGGTCCCATCTCTAGGAGAATGACACCTGCTAGATGTCCACACAAGGTGAGCAGCACCTTATTATGTCCTTGTCCTGGAGGCATTTTTATATTTCTTTGACCCAGGGCTTAGGGCAGTGGTTCTCAACCTTCCTAACGCTGCGACCCTTTCATACAGTTCCTCATGTTGTGGTGATGACCCCCCCCCAAAACTATAAAATTATTTTCGTTGCTACTTCGTCACTGTCATTTTGTGACTGTTATGCATTGGGCGACACCTTGAAACGGTTGTCCACCCCCCCCCAAAGGGGTCGTGACCCACAGGTTGAGAACCACTGGCTTGGGGGAACTGAATGCATGAGGCTTTGAATCACTGAGGAATTTGAGGTATGTCCAGCATGCTGAGGGGTTCCTGCTGTTTTTTAATTAGCAACTGAGTCCCTCTCTGAGTGTGACCCTGGAGACCGGGAGAGAATGTTCTCCACTTCCTCCAGCTGGGCCCACCCCTCAGGGGGATGGGATGGTCAAGAGGAGCCACAGAACAGCATGAGAGCGGAGGGGAGAGGTGCCAAGAAAGCACTCACGATCACCAGGTCTTTGACTGGGTTCTTCCTGTGCCTGTCACAGCTGAGGAAGCCAAAACTGAACACACTCACTTTTTAAAAATTTAGGTGAGGTAAACAAGTGGCCACCTAACTCAGAAGCAACAAAGCCCACATGGAAGAAACACACCAGCCTGTGCAATCACAAGGTGTCGAAGGGATCAGTTATCAGGCATCATCAGAACAAAAAAAATCACATCATTGTGAATGAGGTAGAGTGCACAGTGAGACCCAAAGCCCATCTGCAGGCAACTGGACATCCCCTTACTGAAGGGTTATGGGGAGGAGACGAGCCAGTCAGGGTGCAATATAGCAAAGATGAAACATACAACTTTCCTCTAGTTCCTAAATGCTTCCTCCCCCACCCCCCACCCCCACTCTCATGATCCTAATTCTACCTCACAAATCTGGCTAGACCAGAGGATGTACACTGGTACAGATAGGAACAGGAAATAGAGGGAATCCAGGACAGATGATCCCTTCAGGACCAGTGGAGAGTGGTGATACTGGGAGGGTGGAGGAAGGGTGGGGTGGAAAGGGGAAACTGATTACAAGGATCTACATATAACCTCCTCCCTGGGGGACGGACAACAGAAAAATGGGTGAAGGGAGACGTCAGACAGTGCAAGATATGACAAAACAATAATTTATAAATTAGGGTTCATGAGGAAGAGGGGAGCGGGGAGGGAGGGAAAAAATGAGAAGCTGATGTCAGGGGGTTAAGTGGAGAGCAAATGTTTTGAGAATGATGAGGGCAATGAATGACAAATGTGCTTTACACAATTGATGTATGTATGGATTGTGATAAGAGTTGAATGAGCCCCTAATAAAATGATTTTTTTTAAGAAAAAAAATTTAGGTGAACCAGAAGCATAATTGGCACAGGAGAAATTACAAGTTGAAGGCTTGCTAGAAACATCACCTCTTTCCTATGAGACAAGGGCAGCATGCATGTTACATGGCAACCACATTTCTTGATCAGCAGAGTCAGAAACAATGGCAGCTGACTCTAAGAGGGTGGCTAACCAAGCTGCTTTGAATGTGTGTGACTCTCCCAGCCTCCCACGTCAGACCCCAGAAAGGAGTCTCCCTCTTCTGAGTCTCCCATTCCAGGGCTTTGAAAATAATTTCCCCTGGACCAGCAGAAAATTCTTAGCTGTTCCTATTTGGCTTTCTCAACCATGACTGAACTGGTTTGAATCGGTTCCAAGGCCTCACAAACCCCATGGGGCCTAATTAGCACTAATGCTGTGGGCGGAGTCCTTAGGCAGTGACAGATGGTTACGCATGTGACTGCTTGACTTCTAAGTCAAAGGTTGTTGGTTCACGCTCTCCCAGAGGCAGCTCGAAAGAACAGCCTGGAGACCTGCTCCTGTACTGCTCCTGTACTCTGACACCCATGAGGTCACCATGAGTTGCAGTCTGCTCTGACAACTGGAGAGAAACTCTGACACAGGACATCTCAGGGGGAGGGCATGCGTGTGTGTGTGTGTGTGCGTGTGTGTGCACGCGCACATGCTCGTGATTTTCAGGTGTGACTGCTCTCCTGATGAGTGATCAGAGAATCCTTAAACTCGCCACATCCATGTTTATGCTGCCAGGTGCCATCAAGGTGGTTCTGACCCACAGCTAGTGACCTGATGAACAACAGAACGAAGCACTGCCCGGTCCTGCATCTCCTCACAATTGTTCCTACGCTTAAGCCCATTGTTGCAGCCACTGTGCCAATCCTGGCTTACATGATGGACATTAATGATTTGCTTGGAGGTCTCTGGGTGACACGGAGTCTCCAAGCATGGCCTGAGCCTCTCTGAATCAAGGCTCAACCACAATCAATGATGAGAAGTCTACGCTGGAGATTGTTCAGGTCCCATTGGTGACAGCTGAGTGGCAACACTTGGGGTCCTCTCCAGGCTAGGGGGACGAGCCCTCGGCAGGACAGAAGTGGGCAGGCTCTGTTTCTGTGGGAGTCTGTGCGGCTCCCCACTTGCAGAACACAGATCCCTGGACTGGGGCG
Organism: Tenrec ecaudatus; assembly: GCF_050624435.1. Classification (NCBI taxonomy): domain Eukaryota; kingdom Metazoa; phylum Chordata; class Mammalia; order Afrosoricida; family Tenrecidae; genus Tenrec; species Tenrec ecaudatus. Next base: position 4,875,131 of record NC_134542.1, read on the forward strand.
GAGGGTGGGTGAGGGCCTGGCCGGTCCAGGGTGGCTAAGCTAAAGTTGCTCTGCAGAAACTTGATGCTGTTGAATCAACCCTGACATGGTGACCTCTGATGGTTGTGGTTGCTGTGTCTTGTGTCTCGGGGAGCGTTCTCACATTTTGTTGACCTTCTGCTTTGCTGTTGGAGTCCCTCAAGCTGAGTCTGACACATGGCGAACACCATGTGACGGAGCAGAATTTCCCCATGGGACTTCCAAGGTTGTCAACTTTCTAGAAGGATCTCTGGTGGTGTCGTAGATTACAGTTCAAACCTATCTGTTGCTCCGAGGGAGAAACATGAGGCTTTCTACTCCTGTGAAGACTGACAGCCTCTGAAACCCAAAGGGGCAGCTGTACTCTGTTCTATAGGCTTGCTACGAGTCAGAGTTGACTCAATGGCAGTGAGTCGTCTTTGAGTTTTGGAGTCTGGGTCTGCAGATCTTGCTCCCGTGGAGTCACTGGATGGGCACGAACCATCAACTTTTTGGTAAGTGGCTGAGTGTTCAACTCCTTGACTCCCTACTCAACCAACCATGATGTCTTTCCTGAATCATTAGTGTTTGGCGAAGTCTTGACATCCTCACCTCGAGACTGAGAGGGCTCCCTGGCACCTGGCACCCTGTGTGTGGCTCTGCATAACCAGGCAGCAAGCATTCGGAGAATGAAGGCAACAGGGGCATGGGCGTAAGGGTCTGTCTGGCCCTCACTGCTGCAGGTCCCCAAGGCTGAGGCCAAGGACCTTGCCAAGCACCTGGACTGCCTCACAGTTTTCCTCATTTCCAGTACCTCGCTGAGAGCTTCGACTTCAACGGGCTTAGTTTTCCGTGATTTCTGAGGCTTCATATACTGTTTTGGTGACACTTAAAGCATTTAATTGTCTGCTACTGTTCATTTCCCCTGAGTTCTAATTAGTTTTTGATTCAGAGACGCTTTAGCGTTTCTGTTCCTCCTTAAACTGATTGTACTTCCCAGCGGTGAGAATTTCTTCTGGAGTTTTAGAGCCGCCCCTTTTCAGTTTGTCATATGCTGGTGGCTTATCGCCTCTCTGATGTTACGAAACAGGCCACCAGTCTTTCAAATGCAGCAGGGACACCCATGGCGGACAGGTGTCAGCAGAGCTCTCGGACTAAGACAGACTAGAAAGAAGGACCTAAAATCAAATGCAGATGAGTGAAAATCCCTCATTTTCTTTCTGTGGTGTTTTGCTATTTCCAGGCAATTTTCTTCTTCTTCTTTTTTAGATTACAAATACTTTTCCTAAATTTAATCCAGGTGGTTAATTCCTCTTGAAATGACGATAACTTCCTTTTCCAGGTTGTTCATCACTGATGTGCAGAAATACAATCGGCTTGTTGTGAGTTGTGCGTCTTGTTTCAGCCGTTCAGAGGGTTTTCTACATACAAGATCATGTCACCTGCAAACAGGGGGGCTTCCTGTTCTTCCTCTCCAACGTGGATGTCGTTCGTTGCTCTCTGTGACTAGTTACCCTGAAAAGAACCTCCAGCATAATGTTGAATAGCAGCGTCCAAGAGTCAACACCCTTCTCTGGTTCCTGATTTTTAGAGACAACTTTCAGCCTCTCATCATCATCAACGATATTAACCCACTGCCGTCAACTCCATTCTGACTCCGAGCAACCCAACAGGGCGAAGTAGAACGGCCCCATTGGGTTTCCACAGTTGTAAACCTTTGTGGAATCCGTTTGCCACCTCCTTTGTCCATGGAGCAGCTGAAGGATTTGAACCTCTGGCCTTTCAGTGAGTAGCCAAGAGCTGTAACCGCTGTACCACCAAGGCCGCTGTTGCTGATGATAGCAGTGCTTTTTTTGTGGGTTCTCTGCTGTGCTTCTTTTGAACGAGACAGCACCAGGGTGAGCGAGGAAAGAAGAGGGAGGTGCTGAGAGCCATGTGGTCCCCTGCTCTTGCAAGAACCTGGGCCACAGGGGGACATGCCTCAGAGCTACCTCCACACAGGTAAGGAGGGAATTGATGTGCAATCCCATCCATCTCTGATTGAGGCATGCCCCCTGGGAGTACCCTTTCCCCAACAGCTAGCCCCAGGCAAAGAACCCCAGGGGCTGGGGCTGGTAGGGCTGGGCCCACAATTGCAGCCACTGTATCACTCGAGCAGTATCCTTATGTTGCCCAACGTTTTCCTTGGCATCTGTTACTGTGATGAACACAAGGGCGTGTGGGATCGAGTGCATGCACCCTGCCATCTAGACAGCGTTGACGTGTCCTCACCACCCTCTAGTCCCGTCGAAAACCTTGGACGTCACCGATGCGCTTACCCAGAAATGGGATGTCGCATGCCCTGACTAGCACTTAGCCCAACCTCACCTTCCCTTTCAAGACTGTCCCACAGAATCCCAGAGAAGGGGAAATCGATCATGAAAGAACACAGTGATGGAGACGTTCAAGACAGCCCTCACAGCCGTCATGCAAGCATGGGCAGTGAAGGCGGTTGGGGTGACTCATGGTTTCAAGTGCCAAATGGACTGTATCTCTGACAGGACATCTGCCTTCAGCCGCCCTTCCTTCTGGGGCACCTGATTGCTGTTGGTGATTTTCTTGGGCCTCCCCAGGCTTGAGAACGAGGTTGGGATAGGCGTCTTCTCAGCAACGTCAGGCAGTCTATCTCCTTGTTCTCATCCACTGGTTGCCATCTGGTCTGTGTACAGGCTCCACGTGAGCTCCGTGCAGTGTTCTGAAATTTCCATTCTTCCTGATGTCATCTTCACTTGTCACGACCCACACAGCCTTGGCATAGTTAACGCATCACAGGCAAGCATCCTTCAGGTCTTCTCTGCTTTCAGCCAAGCTCCTGCTGACTTCAGCAACGAGTTCCCATGACCCACGTCCTCTTCAGACACAGGCTTGATGAGTTTCTGACAGTTCTCTGTGGATGGACTCCTGCGACTCTTTGAATGATCTTCAGCAAATGTTTACTGGCATGCCATATTAATGATCCAAAAAATGCAAGCCAAATTCACTGCCATTGAGTCAATTCCGGCTCCTAGCAACCCTGGGCAACCTCATCTTTTTCCCACCAAGCAGCTGATGGGTTCGAATCCCTGTGTAACCTTCTGACCGCCAGAGCGCCCCACAGTGCTTGATAACGTCACGATCTCTTGAATCATCTTTCCTGGGAATGGGCACAGATATGGATCTCTCTGAGTCAGCTGGCCAGGTGTCTAGCTGTCTTCCAGATTTCTTGGCACACATGAGTGAGCGCTTCCAGCTAGCCGTTGAAACATCACCGTGGAGAGTTCTCAGTTTTCCCGAAGTCTTCAGGGCAGCTTGGACTTCTCCCTCTGGTACTACTGGTTCTTGATCATCCACTGCCTCCGGAAATGGCTGTATGTCAACCAGTTCTTTTAAGGCACAATGATTCTTTCTATTATCTTTCATCATCTTGCCACAAATTGCTGTTAAGTTCTGGCTCATAGTGACCCTGTGCACAATCATTTGAAGCTTTGCCCAATCTGTGCCAGCCTCGCAAGGGAGCCCATTGTTGAAGCCACTGCGTCAACCCAGCTCATTGAGCGTTCTCTGTTTTCCTCACCCTCTACTGTACAAACTAGGATGTCCTCCTCTTGATAACATGTCCAAAGCACATGAGATCCTCATTTCTGAGCAGCATCCTGGCTGTCATTCTTCTGAAACAGACTGGCTTGTCTTTCTGGCAGTCCATGGTATATTAGGTATATTCAAGGAGGTCTGGTGGCCAAATGAGTTACAGGTTTGGCTGTTTAACTACAAGGTCAACAGTTTGTAACCACCAGCCATTTCTTTGGAGAAAAATATGACTTTCTGCTCTCATAATTTATTTAAAACCTGGGAACCCCACAGGGGCCCTTCTGCTCTGTCCTAGAGAGACACGATGTGTCAGACCCACTTGGTGGCTGTGTGGTTTTGATGGCCATGTCAGTTCGGGTCGACAAGAGAAACAAAGTCATAGATACTCATATGCCTCTAATAAAAAGGTTTATATACAAGAGCAATTGAATATTGAGAAAATATCCCAGGCCAGTCCAGATCAAGTCCATAAGTCCAATATTAGTCTATATGTCTGATACCCATCTATAAAGTCCTCTTCAGACTCGTGAAATACATGCAATGACACAGAATGCAGGAGGTTCACAGGCCAGTGGGTTGGAAATCTTGTGACTTCAGTGGCGTTGTAAGCATCTCAGTGCTGACAGGGGTCTCTACGTGGCTTCTCCAGCTCCAGAGGCCTGATTGCATCAGGGTAGGTACATGTGGCTTCTCCAGCTCCCAGAACTTAGCACCATGTGTCTTGTGAGTAGAGTGTCTCTCAGGGAGTGAGCTGAGAGAGAGTCTGTCTCCCACCTCCAAGAAGGAAATTCAGGAATTTCCAGAATCCTCAGGGGAAGGCCATACCCACACTGAGGCTTCATTGGCTACAACCCAATTGACAGACTAGACTCCACCCCTTCACTCTTAATCCTCTCAAGTCCCAAATTGACACCAGATGATGTAACGACCACAATGGCGTATGATAGATTCTTCACCAGCACCATACTCCAAAGTCATTTGTTCATGGAATTCCTCAACATTGTAACTAACCCGAGGCTTGATTTTTCTCTCCAGTTCTTTCAGCTTGAGAAGCCCTGATCAAGTTCTTCTCCTTGGGTTTTCTATCTCCGAGTGTTTGCACGTTTTATTATAACTTGCTGTATCATTGAGCGTCCTTTGGAATCTGTTCACGTCTTTTAGTTCATCAGTTCTTCCCATTACTTTAGCCATTTTTTATTCAAGGGCAAGGCTCAGAGTCTCTTCTGCCATCCATTGGCCATTTTTCCTTGCCTATCACCTTTTGCTTTGTTCAGGAATGCTGTTTTTGATATCTTCACCCATATTGTCTGGCCTTCCGTCATTAATTTCTCATGTGTTACGTCCATTTTTGAGGTGGTCTCTAAATGCAAGTGGACAGACTCAAGATTCTATTTAAGCTCTCATGAACTTGCTTTAATTTCCTCATCCTTGTGCAATAGAAATGCTATGATTAAGTAATTTTAGCCATGTTACTGATTTGGGAACACGGGTGGCATCCAATATTGGGGTGTTTAATGTGTGCAAGTAAATAAAACAACACCCAAACCAAAAACAAACCAAGGAGTATTAACCAGGAATCTGAAGAGAGTGCTTCAGTGGGATTTACAGCCACCGACCCACCCCCTGGACCAGGTTTCAGACTTGGAATCCACTGCTCAGTGGATTCTGGCATAATGGCAAGTATTACTGTAACAGCCCTCCGTCCCTGCCCCACATCCCACCCGAAACAGGATTTGTGTCAATTCATTCATGTGTCTGTACCCTGGGGGAGAGAGCCCTTGTGGTGTAGTGGTTACACATTGGGCTACTAACTACTAACTGCAAGGTCAGCAGTTCAAAACCACCAGCTACTTCATGGGAGAAGGTCTAGGCTAGTGGTTCTCAACCTGTGGGTCACGACCCCTTTGGGGGATCTAATGACCTTTTCACCTAAGTCGCCTAAGACCATCAGAAAACACATATTTCCGATGGTCTTAGGAACTGAGACACCGCTCTTCTAGCCGTCTCCAGGCGAGTCTGCCCACATGCAGATACGCCCACCTACAAGTACCTGCTGTGACTGTTACTCATTCTACATGACAAAATTTCATTTACTTGTCATCAGAAAGAAATATTTCACAATATGTAATTACATATTGTTTTTGTGATTCATCACTCTGCTTTAATTATGTTCAATTTATAACAATGAAAATACATCCTGCATATCAGATATTTACATGATGATTCATAACAGTAGCAAAATTACAGGTCTGAAGAAGCAATGAAAACAATTTTATGATTGGGGAGGGTCACCACCACATGAGGAACTGTATTAAAGGGTCACAGCATTAGGAAGGTTGAGAACCACTGGTCTGTGCTTTCTACTACCATAAAGAGCTCTAGGCTCAGAAGCCCCAGGGGTCTTCTACCCTGGCCAGTAAGGTCACTGTGCATTAGAATGGGCTCAGTGGTGGTGCATTTGGCTTTTGGGCTCTCCACCAGGGGAAGGGAAGTTAGCAAAGGGACCTGCAAAACTCAGCGATCCTAAAGGTCTACACGACCCCCTTGTTTGAGAAGAGCCTGGACCAGGTGGTCACCCTAGATGTAGTCGTGCTTCTGGAACTGTCCACCACAAGCTGGCTTTGGGGAACTCAGCGCACCATGACATCAGATGGCCCCAGCAGCAATCTGATGCACGATGTGATGCTCCACCCAGGACTGAGCCTGGGAAGACCTGCTGGAAGGAGACAACTGCAGGCAGGTGGCCCGGACCTTCAGGCCACCCGTCTGAAGGGCAGCTGCACCTTTTCCTCACTGTGTGGATGGCCACCTAGGGTGAAATTGGGAAAGCCACCTGCACCAGGAGGGGGAGAACCTCAGCTGGGCTCCCAGAGCGGGGCAGGGGTGTCAGCTCTACATGAAGGCCAGCTGAGCAATGCCTCCTGGTGGCCGCACCGCCTCACGCAGAAAGGGCTTTGAGAAATGGTGCAGAGGATAAGCTATCTCAAAAGGTGGAGCTCCCCACTTGGTGGAGAAAGGTAAGTGGTTGAGGTGTCGATACCAAGGTTCATGGACAGTGTGTAGGAGAAACACCGCTGGATAAGAGCTAAGGAGACCTGCATTGAGCCGTGTGGACGGACTCGGTTGGGGATGGGGAGGTACAGAGGTCATGTCAACACCCTCTTTACAGTGTCAATCATGGCAGAGGCACCGAACAGCCACGTAGGTGAATGATCACCTGGCTCACAGTAGCCAACAGGATGAGCCCACGGAGAAATGGCCTGTGGGGCCAGGACGGAGCCTGGCATGAGTCCAACCCCACTTTCCAATGCCCATCCCACTCCTGCTGCTTCAGTGTGCTAGTCCGGGCTGACTAGAGACACAAATCCAGGGAGACATCCATCTGTGCGTAAGAGAGAACTTTATATCAAAGAGCAATTATGCATTAAGAAAACATTCCAACTCAGTTCAGATCAAGTCCATAAGTCCAATTTTAGCCCATATGCCTGACACCAGTCTATACATTCTTCCTCAGACTCACACAGCGCATGCAATGATGCTGAATGCAGAAAGAAAGACCACAGGCCAGTGGTGGAAAGTCTTATGGATCCAGTGGTGGTGGAAGCCTTTCAGTGTTGGCGTGGGACTCCATATGGCTCCTCCAGCTTCAGGGTTCTGGCTCCATCAGTGTAGCTCCATGTGTCTTATCTCAGAAATGTCTCGCAGGGAGTGAGCATGTGTCCCACCACGAGCGAGCTATTTATCTCTCAAATGAGGTCATCAGGCTGCGACCTGATTGACAGGCTACACTCCACCCCTTCCCTCTTGCCTTATGTTGACAAGAGATGATGTGCCTGCCACATTCTGCAGGTCAACTTGCCAGTCCTCAGTATGGTGCTCTTACTCAAGGAGACCAACTGGCCACACGGTGGCAACTGAATAGCATTGCCCCTTCCTTTCTGGAAGAAGCCATGCATTGTTCTCATAGGGACAGACAGCTAGTTCAGATACAAGCTTGTCCTCCCTGCCTCTTGGGCCTCAGTCACCTCCATGGTCCAGGGGTTTGAGAGGTGCCTGGTCCACAGGCACAGGACCCCATGGTCCATAAGCACAGGACCCCATGCAACGTAGCTCTGACCAGAAGGGTCGGAGATGGGGAGGGCACGGACCCATTACCATGGCATCTACCAGTTGCATTGAAAACCACACCCCCAGAAATGGCCAGCCAGTGAAGCACCAACAGGGCCTGCTGGGGCACATGTGAAGTGCCCACTCAGAGGTGTGTGAGGGTGTGCCCATTGTGCAGGACACGCAGAACCAGACCTGTTCTCAGGGGCCCAGAGTAAGAAGACAGCATCTGGGGTGAAGGGTGGGAGCAGGGTAGGACAGTTATAATAAGAAATGAAAAAGCTTCCTAAAGAGCTCTGGTGGTGAAGCACTTCCCTGTGGACCGAAAGGTCAGCAGTTCAAGCCCACCAAGCACCCCATGAGAGAGACATGTGCCCACCTGTTTCCATAACTACACAGCCCAGGAACCCCATGGGGCAGCTCCACTGGGTCCTGCAGGGTCACCATGAGCCGGAATCACCAGTGCCGACATCCATGGGTTAAGAGTCCCTGGGGTGAAACAAAGAGTCAGTGGGCCTGGCTGCTAACCAAAAGATCAGAGGTTTAAGGTCATTCAGAGCATCATAGTTACTCTTGGGGTTGCTAACCCATGGTCAGCAGTTCGAATTCACCAGCTGCTTTTTGGAAGAAAGATGAGGCTTTCTATTTACGTCAAGGGTTTCAGTCTCAAACTCACAGGCAATTCAACCCCGTCCTATAGGGTTGCTATGAGTCAGAATTGACTCCATGGGGGATGGGGTGCAGGGAGCTGGAACAGTGGTGGTGCAAAGAGCTAACGGGCCGGACTGCTAACCAAAAAGTCAGAGGTCAGAAGCACCTCAGAAGAAAGGTCTGGCAACCAACTCTCCCATCACCAGCCATTGAAAACCTAATGGGGCACAGTTCTATTTGGCTATCCACGGGCTACAGTGAGTTGGCCTTGACCCAGTCGTGGCTGGTGAAGAAACTACAACAGAAGAGAATTTAGTCACAGAATTGAGTACATAAAAGTGAAATTGGGGAATGCTTAAACAAACAAACAAAACACAAAAACAAAAAGAGGCCAAGAACAGCTGTGGGGGAGCTGTGGTAACAAAGACGAGACTTTGGCTTTGCGAGAGTTGGGGCGAGATGCCACATTTCTCTTTCCCAGCTCGGCCCGATGGGGTTACGCAACTCTTCCTAGAAGTACGGCTATTTATTTTTAACAAGAGAGGGAAAAACATGCAGGATTTTTGCTTTCCAAAGGCAGAGGCCAGCGCGTGTCCAAACTGGCAATTTCAGAGTCTGGGAAAGGATTCCAGAACCTGAAATAATGGGAAGATCCACCTGGACCCTACTGTAACCTGGATGGAAATGAGATCCGGAGTCCACGTTAAACTTGTGAACGGTTGTTAAGAAGACAGTACTGGGACACACACACACACACACACACACACACACACACACACACACACACCACCTTGCTCTCTCTTTCCCCAAAAAAACATGTGAAGAGGGAGGCTTGGGTGGTGAACTGACAACCTGACATTCAGAGCACTGATCATGGGATCAGCCTCCTCATGGCCCTCGGGCCCCCTGAACAGATGGAAATCAGCGAGGACACAAGACAGCGGCTACCCCAACCAAAGCAGACCCTCCATCAGTCCACACAGACACACAACGCTGCTTAGGAGACAAAGAAGGCAAGCTGGAAGCTACAATTCCCCTCTCTCCTCCCTGCAGATTTGTTCCCCCTCCCCCCCAGCAAACACTAAGCTGGCTGCTCTGCCGGGGCGGGTCATTAATTCAATTCCCCACTGGGCTGACTCCCGGATCTGGGAAGCCCAGAGCTTGGCCAGCATTAGGGATGCCGAGGGTCTATGTGATTAAAATGGTTTAGAGAATGTCGTTACGGGGCTGCCTGTCATTCGGGAGGCTGCCCAGCAGTTGATGCTAACCACACATCATTCCCCGCCCCAGGCCACCAGGCTGTTTTCTCCGGAGCAGCTACAAAGAACAGTCACTCCCCAAAGAAGAAAAGAATCGCAAGCTGCATAAGAGGGCCCTCGCCTCAAAGCCTGTGAATTGAGAAATCAAATGGTCTGCTCTCTGAAGAGTCAGGCGGGGTTCTTCATGATAACAGACCTTGGTAGCTATTCCACTGAGTGTGTACCACCTACCCAAGGGGCTTGCGAAAGACCTTCTGTTCCCCCATGCCAACTTGCTAGATGGACTGTCGTCTAAGGCAGGGGTGGGAACTTCTGTCGAGAGGGCTGTGTGTTGTTGTTAGGTGCTATCTAGTCAGCTCTGACTCATAGCCACCTTACACACGACAGAAGGAGACACTGCCCTGTCCAGGGCCATCCTCACAGCTGTTCTTATGCTTGAGTCCATTCTTGCAGCCACTGGGTCAGTCCAGTTACGTGAGGACCTTCCTCTTTGTCACTGCTCCTCGACTTTACCGAGCATCATGTCCTACTCCAGGGACTGGTCTCTGCTGACAACAGGTCCAAAGTATGTCAAACAAAGTCTCACCGTCTTCAGTAGTTACAGGATTTCATGTCAACTTGAAGATCTACAAAAGTGAAGGAGTCTAGCCTGTCAATCAGGTCACAGCCAGATGGTGCCTCCTTGTGGGCATGGTCTTCTCATAAGGAGGGCACAAGGCACCTCCCTGTCTCTCTGCCTTCACCTTTCTCCTGGTGAGTCATACTGAGACCTGCCAGGGCCCTGGAGATGAGTCCACCACCATTGGATCCAGGAGGCTTTGCACCCACTGGCCTGTGATCTTCCCACATTCAGTATCATTGCATACGCTGCGTGAGTTGGAAGAGGCATTCATGGGCTCATATTGGACTTATGGACTTGATCTGGGCTGGGCTGTTTTATTGATGCATAGTTACTTCTTGGTATAAAGTTATCTCTTACATATATACGAGTGTCTCTGAATTTGTTTCTTTAGTCGACCTGGACTGACACACTACTCCGTGTTTAAGGGGCCCAGGCTTCACCAACAAGACCCTTCTCTGGGCATCATGGCCCTTGAAGCTTGGCAGCTCCGAGTGTGAAGTCCTGATTGTCTCTGCTGCTCCTTCCCTGTGTCTGGGGCCTCCTTGCTCACCAGGACAGTCTCTTGACTCTCCACGGGGCTGCCCACAGAACCTGGCCTTTCCCCGTCCATCATGCTGAGTGGGGTCTCACTGTGGTCTGGGCAGGCAGTGGTGCCTGTTTGCACCCCACAGTGCTGCCCGCTTCCCCAGACACACCAGGTACCACTGAGGTAGCTGGTTCCTTGGAAAGCAGACACCCAGAGCGGGTTCAGAGGAAGGGCTTAGATGGGCCCATGACTGTGAAATCCATGTACACATGCTGGATCAGACTATCGGGTGGAAGGAAGGAGGCAGGGCGACTGTCATGGGATCACACCCGCCAGAAAGGGAGCAGCAAATGGCCTCCTGAGCTCAATGAGGAGGCGTGGTGCAGACAGCGTGTCTGCACATGTGGAATAATCATCAGGGGGCAAAGAGAGAAGAAAAGGTGAAACCATGGTGAAGCCCAGACCCTTGGGTCCGTGATCACATCTCATTTCATGAGTCAAGAGGCCGGGGCGACCAACATGCCCATCAGCCGATGAACGGGCACCCTGTGCTCCGTACACACCATGGGGGTTATGCAGCCAGAAAGCAAAATAAACCTTGAAAATGGCACGAACCTGCTCGGCGTGAGGCTGCGCCAAAGGTGCACCCCACCCAAGCTCAACCAAACCGGAAGAAACTCACGGCCACCATGTTGATGTGGACTCATAGCGACCTGAAAGGACAGGGTAGAACTGGCCCCTGTGAGTGTCCAAGACTGCCACTCTTCATGGGAGTAGAAAGCCCTGTCTTCTTCCTGCCCAGCAGTTAGTGGTTTTGAACTTCAGACCTTGCGATTGACAGTCCAATGCGTGTAACCACAACTCCATCCATGTACCCAACCCAAGCTGGGGTGCTTCCAATCATCTCACAGACACGTGAAAGTCGGACAACACCAAATAGCGAAGGCCAAAGAAGAACTGATGCATGGTGCTGGTGACAAATATTGAAAGAGCCACTGACTGCCCCTAACAAACATCCCTGTCTGGGAAGAAATACAGAATGCTCCATGCAGGCGAGGAGGGTGAGACTGCATCTCCCAAAAGAGACAAGTCCCTGGAGAAGGGCATCAAGCTTAGAAAAGAAGAGGGACAGTGGAAAAGACAGACTCTAGACCAGATGGAAGGACACAGGGGCTGCATCAAGGGGCTCACGTAAGAACAATTGTGTGTGTGTGGGGGGGGGCAGGACCGGGTGGTGTTCTGTTCTGTTGCGTGCAGGCTCACTATGAGTTGGAATCAACTGACTTGAGGGCACCGAGCCACAGCGACACCTGGTCAGGTGAGATGAGGAAGCGCTCCCTTGGGAAGGTGAGCTGGGGTAACTGAGCGAAGGGGGAAGGGTGGAGCGCCTGCACAGACAGAATGGCCAGTGGAAAGAAAGCCTCGGAGGCAGGGGGCAGCACAGTACGACTCAGGGATGAGGAGGTGCCCCCTGAGAATTCCAGCTGGGAGTGCGAAGAGAAGTGGAGCTGAGGGCTTTGTTAGGAGAAAGCTGGCCAGCCTTGTGCAGGGCAGTGAAACACCTGGCCAGCATTAAGAGACGACAGGACCCCTAAAAACAAACGCACTGCCGTCCAGTTGATCCCAACTCATAGAGCGACCCTGTACGAGAGGGCAGAACTGCCCCTGTGGGCTTCCGAGACTGTAATCCTCGGCGGAAATAGAAAGCTTTGTCTTTCCCCTGACAGAGGAGCTGGTGGCTTTGATCTGCTGACCTTGTGGTTAGCAGCCCAACGTGTAACCACCATGCTACTGGAGTTCTAGTGGCTTAGTGGATTATGTGTTGGGCTGTTCATCGCAAGGTCAGCAGTTTGAAACCACCAGCATCTCTACTGGAGAAAGATGAGGCTTTTGATTCCTGTAAAGAGAAAACAGATATAAATTATTTAAAAAGAAGAAGAAGTAAAGTAACAGTTCACAGAATTGTATCCCAATCGTGGAACCCAGCAGACATAGACTTAAGATCAAGTGTATTTAAGGAGTCCTGCTTCTAGACCAGGAGTAAGAACAATGTAAATCCCGTGTTTTCCTTATTCCCCATGCCAGTCACTGAAGGGTTCACTTGGGTAAGAGGAGCTACCAACTAGAGATGTTTCCAGGACCCCTGGTACCGCAGGTTACGAGTGAGCCACAAACCCCAAGGTCAGCAGTCTGAAACCGCCAGTTGCTCCAAGGGAGAGAGATTTGGCTTTCTACTCCAGCAAAGAGTTTCAGTCTTTCTACTCCAGCAAAGAGTTTCAGTCTTTCTACTCCAGCAAAGAGTTTCCGTCTTGAAAACCTCCAGGGGCAGTTCTAGCCTGCCCCCTCCCACAGGGTTGCTGTGAGTTTGGATCAACTTGATGGCGGTGCGTGAGTGAGAGATGCCTTCTAGTTGCCCAGGAAGGGGATGCAGCTTTCTGCTCCTGCAAAGATTTCCAGGTTCGGGTACCCAAAAGGTCCGTTCCACGTAGCCCTCTTGGGCTGTTGTGTCTGAGTGAGACCTGACCGGATGGTGGTGGGCTGCCGTTTTGAGGGGCGGCGGAGGGAGGTGGGGAAGAGAGAGGTTTGGTTTGCGGGGCGGTACTGCACTGAGTGAACGGTGGTGACATATTTTGAGTTCTCGGTGTCGGTCGGTTGAAATGCAGTCGATGCTGTTTGATCGCCACTATGGAAGTTGCAGCACTGGCTGTTGTTGGTTGCTTGTTTTTTAAAAAAATCATTTTATTAGGGGCTCGTACAGCTCTTATCACAATCCATACATCCATCCATTGTGTCAAGCACATTTGTACATATGTTGCCATCATCATTCTCAAAACATTTGCTTTCTGCTTGAGCCCTTGGGATCATGGCCGGTGTTTTTGTGGACATATTTCCCCTAACAACAAACAAAGGAAGTAACCCGGAAATACTCTGCAGTGTTGTTGCCTTTGGAGCCAGAAGTGGGGAGGAAGGGGCGGAATCAAGATGTCTTTCCAAACATCTTACCTTGCTTAAATCACATGCAGGTTCAATCTTGCTTAGTCATGAGAGAACCAGAGACAGACTGCTAAGAGGATTACCCCTGAGCAGAAATAACATCTCCAGGGAGGATGGCCAGGCTGGGACCAATCTCTAAAGCCACCGAGGAAGGACGGGCCCTGAGACCTCGGGGGCATGGAGGAGATGCCTAATTTGAGACGGGGCCTGGATGCCAAGAGTAAAATGTACTGCAGTGTTCCGACGTGAGGGGTGGGACTGGCAGCCTGCACCTGCGGCTTCTTAATTATATCCGTGCCTCCCCGAGACCTCGGGGGCTGCCAATCGACTCTATCCAGGGAGTGAGTCCCAGCACAATAAAAATCCCTGACTCGACGAGCGTCCTCCATCTGCCGGCTTTCTCTGTTGCCTGGAACCAAGCAGCCAGCGTGGAGAGGAGAGACACGGAGTTGTGGCAGCAGCTGTCTGAGTCGAGTGGGCCCCTGGCTGGTTTCCTTGGCTGGTTCCTTCAGATGTCCCTTCCGTAGCTGGGGCCCCAGCTTCTGGAGATGGCTTGACGTCTGGGGGTGTCAGGAGGGAGTTTGACAGCTGCAGCTGGCCCTGTGGGAATCGGATGCTGCCAGCGGAGTTGGAATCGATGGGGCGCAGTCAGGGCGGCCGCAACAACTGGCTAAGAGCCTCCTTCTTTTCTGGCCACGTCAATCTTCTCCACAGCTCACCCCGGGAAGAAGCATCAGATGGAGGGCCCTGCTGGGTGGAGGATGCTGGGTAGCTAAGCGTGTGTCTGGCAGATTCCATTTCAGTGGTCCTGCCTGTCACTGTGCAGCTGCCTCCCAGAGTGCCGTGTACAAAGGGTTTCCTCTGTTTGCTGGCACAAGAATGCCTCCCAAAGCTGCCCGTGCCCTGGTCCCGCGGACCTGTGAATATGAGAGCTGACATGGCAGAGGGGATTTAGCAGAAGTCATTAAGGTTAGGAGCCTTGGTGGTGTAGTAGGTTATGTGTGGGGCTGCTAACCGCAAGGTCAGCAGTTCAAAACCACCAGTCATTCCGTTCTACAGGGGAAGGAGGAGGCTTTCTATTCCTAGAAAGCGTTACAGTCTCAGAAACCCACCGGGGAAGTTCCGGTCTGTCCTCTTGGGTCGCTATGAGTTGGAATCAACTTGATGGTAGTGAATTTAGTGGTTTGTTGTTTTTTTAAAAAAATCTGTCAGGGTGTCATACTGTGGTAGCTTGTGTATCACTGTGAAGCTGGAGGTTGGACATCTGGTATTTCAATGACCTACAGGGTTACTCTTGGTGGGCAGGCTTCAGAGGAGATTTCAGACTGATGTAAACTAGCCAGAAAGGTTTGGTGACCTTTGTCAGAAAACAAGTCAATGAGACTGTAACAGCTCACCATGGGGCATTGTACAACTTGCTTGATTGTGGGAGTCCTCAGAAAACCCAAAACCCAAATCACGCAATGAGGTCCATTCTGACCCTCAGAGACCCCAGAGGGCAGAGCAGAGCTGCTCCTGTGTGTTTAGGAGGCTGCATCTTTTTACAGGCGCCGAATGCCTTGTCATTTTCCTGTGGAGCAGCTGGGGCTTGAACTGCTGGCCTTGAGGTTGGCCTCCCAAGCATAACCCACTACACTACATCTTTAGCAGGGATCCATCAGTTGGGGTGAAGGAAGGGGTCAGCAAGAGCAAGGGGCCACCTATGTGGGACGGCTTGGCACAAAGGCCACAAAGATGCAGTTGAAAATGCAGGTGAACACAAGGATGGGGCAGGGCAGGGCAATGATAGTTCTGTTGTACAGGAGGTCACCAGGGTCACAGTTGACACAATGGCAGCTATCATCAATCTCTATCTCATCTATCTTTCTATGCGTCTATCTCTCTGTCTATCATGTATGTATATATTTATTTACCTAATCTACCTACTTACCTAACCCTCTATATAGTTATCCAGTCAGCCAACTATTCACCTCCTCACCTCACACACCCATTCACCCATCCATCTCCAAAACTTTCTATCTATCTATCTATCTATCTATCTATCTATCTATCTATCTATCTATCTATCTATCATTTATCTTCTATCCTCTCCATTCACCACACACAGAACACAACCTTATATACATCCATTAGTCCATTCTCTATTTATCTATCTTTCTTTGTATCATCTGTCTATCATCTTGAGATGAGGAGAACATCGTGACTTATCTAGCTGGGTCCAAGGTGACCCCACAGGTCTGCCTCTTGAACAAGGAGGACAGAGATGGGGTCTGAGAGAGGGCAGACTTAAAGCTGGCCAAGACTGAGTGCAGACTTGAGAGGGGCCTTGAGGTTAACGTGACCTCCAACCAATAGTCAATAAGAGAAGGGAGACTTTAGCCTTAGGCCAGGCTGGGACTGAATTTTAACAACATTCTGAATAACTCAGAAAAGAAAAGAGCTCTTCCCTAGAAATTCCAGAAAGGAGGTTAGTCCTGTTGGCTTCCAGATATTAGGCCCTGGCATCTGACCTACAGAACTGCAGTACAATGAGTTCACATTGTGTCTACTACCAGGCTCTTGAGCAATTTGTTCCAGGCTGAATCCCATTAGACACAGACTGAACAAACAGGGATTGATTGGTGATGTCTGCCAAGGGCACAGAGCTGGAGAGTGAGAGTGTATGCCAGGCATGGGACATCAGTTCTGGGTGCTCTCCCCAACCGCTCAGTGGTGAAAAGAGTGGTATAGACATAACTGCGTTTCAGGATCAGGGAGATGCCTAAGCTTAGAGGTAGATGGTCGTAGGCCCCAGAGATTACAGGCCGAGGGCCGATAGCATCAAGTCCAGTGTTCAGGGTGTGGAGCGAGGGCTAGTGAGGGGGAGCGGGGAGAAAAGATAGAAAGATTCCATTAGAAATGTTTCAGCATTCCATGCTGCAGTTGACAGACTAAATTATTATTTGTGTGTGTGTGTGTGTGTGCGTGTGTGTTAAGAAAATACAGAAAGGTGGGTCCTGACTGGTGCAAACAGTGCCATCCCATGAATGGCTGCTGCTCAGACCTTTTGATCTGCTCAGGGCCTTCATTGGTTGACTGGTGGGTTTTGGAAATAGATGGCCTGGTCTTTTCTTCCTAGTCTGTCCAAATTTGGAAGCTCCACTGGTCAGGATCATAGCAATCACCGGTCAGCCTCCTCTGACAGACGGGTGGTGCCTGATACAGAGTTTATTGAGCTGGACAAAGCCAGCACTGGAGTGAGGCTTCCATTTCCAAGCATTTAACCCCTGTGCCAGAGGTGCTTTCCCCCCCAAAAGAGAATGATGAGAAACACCAGCAATGACTCCATTCCCCAGCGTTGACTCCGTGTGTGACAGCCTGAGAGCGCTTGGGGGGCTCTTTTGTTCTTCCTTGGTGTGAATGTTTACTGGGGGAGCCTGCTGAGGTAGGTTGCTAACCACAAGGTCAGCAGTTCAAAACCACCAGCCATTCCTTGGGTGAAAGATGAGTCTTTCGACTGCCATAAAGAGTTAGTTATAATCTTGGGTGTATAAGCAAATGTGGTGAAGAAAGTTGATGGTGCCCGGCTATCAAAAGATATAATTCCTGGGGTGTTAAAGGCTTGAGGATAAACAAGCAGCCATCTAGCTCAGAAGCAACAAAGCCTACATGGAAGAAGCACACCAGCCTGTGTGATCACAATGGGATCGGGTATCAGGCATCTAAGACACAGAATAAAACCATATCCAAGGTGAATTGGGGGGGCATGGAGTGGAGACCCAATGCCCATCTGTAGATAGACAATTGGACATCCCCTCACAGAGGGGTCACAGGGAAGAGATGAGCCAGTCAGGGGGCAGTATAGCTGCGATAAAACACACAATTTTCCTCTAGTTCTTTGGTGCTTCCTTCCCCCCACTATCATGACCTCAATTCTACCTTACAAATCAGATTAGACCAGAACATGCACACTGCTACAGATAAGAGCCCCAAATACAGGGAATCCAGGATAGATAAACCCCTCAGAGACAACACTGAGAGTGGAGATACCAGAAGGATTAGGGAAGGGTGAGGGGAGAAAGTGGGAATCAATCACAAGGATCAATCTAGAACCCCCTCCCAGGGGGCCAAATAACGGAAAAATGGGGGAGGGGTGACCAAGGATGATGTAAGATATGGAAAAAATAATCTATAACTTATCGAGGGTTCATGAGGGAGGGCAGGCAGGGAGGGAGGGGGGAAATGGGGTGCTGATATCAGGGGCTCAAGTGAGAAGAGAATGCTTTGAAAATGATGATGGCGGCATATGTGCAAATGTGCTTGACACATTGGTTGAATGTATGGATTGTGATAAGAGATGTAAGAGCCCCAATAAAATTATTAAAAAAAAGAATTACAATCTCAGAAACCCATGGGTGGGGTGTGGGGGTGACTGTCAGTCCTCTTCTCTCCTAGAGCTCGCTGCACGTTGGTATCTACTTGGTGGCAGTGAGTTTTTGAGTGAGTATTTATTTACTGGGAAGACTCTCTGCAGGAATTCTTTGCTTCCTGGGACAGGATGGTATTCCGTGATGGAAAGATGGTATTCCATGAGGTGAGTGGGCCTGGTGGGTACTGGGCGCTCTACCATCGCTCTACCATCTACCAAACAAAAGCCGTGGGTCACGGTGACACCACCGCAGGCAGCCAACAGACACGTCAGTAAGCAGACTCTTTGAAGAAGCCACGGTTGGGTTCCGCTCCATCACACGGGCATCACAATCCACCACAAGGAACTTGCCATCACAAGTGCCCACCGGGAAGTCTTGGCATTGTGCTACACCCACCAGGTCTGAGAACGTCTTTGGGGCTCGGTTTCTTGCCCCATCACAGAAGGAAAGGCCTTCGGTCCTTGGGGTGGAGGCCACGTGTGTGACCCGGAGGAGTAGGGGCCTTCCTGCTGGGTGGGTGCTGTCCCTTCATTCTCACACTTGTTCCCTCACACGTGTGCGCAGATGGCAGGTGGCTGGGCACACATGTCAGGGCACATGGGGCATGCTTGCTGCTCGAAAGGCCCTGCCCATCCTTCTTGGTGGCAGGAGACAAGCTCCCTATGAACTTACTGTCGCATCTTCTAAACCTCTGCAGACATGCGATCCTCAGATCTGGGCCCAGACCCCCAGAGGCCTGTTACGGAGTTGACTGCACCAGAATTACCCAGCACTGGTGAGATGGCCTCCGTTCACTCTGCTGTCATGTTCTCATGCTTTCTGGAGGAGAAGAGAGGTGCTGTAGACTTTGAAACGTGGGCAGTATTTGACCGTGAAATCAGAATGAATTATTGATGGATCTGTGACCCAGAACAGCATGGGCTTAATGGAGGCAGCGAGGCGTCTTGCAGACTTACTGGGGCCTCCACACTGGGACGGGCCTTGGCTGACCTTCTACTGGAAACATTCATTGCTTCCCTTTATGAGGGATCAGTGGCAGGGTTTGGAGCCCCAGTGGTGTAGTGGTTATGCATTGGGCTGCAATCTGTCTGGCCAGCAGTTCAAAACCACCAGCCGCCCCATGGGAGAAAGACTGGGCTTTCCACTCCCATCAACAGTGGCAGTCTTGGAAACCCACAGGGTCTTGCTATGAGTCAGCATGGACTTGGTGGCAGTGGGTTTCATTTTGGCTGTGGGTTAATGGAGATTCTTAAGGAGTCCTCGTGGCGCTCTTTTTTAGGCATTGAGCTCCTAACTAAAGGGTCGGTGGTTTGAACCCCTCATCTGCCCTGCAGAAGATGAGGCTGGCTGCATCCGTACAGATTTATTGTCCTAGGAGTCAGAGTCAGCTTGACGACAGTGGGGTTTCGCTTACTTTTGTCAGCTAGGGCGGTGCTTCCCCTGGAACTTCTCTTTTTATTAATCATTTTGCTGGGAGCTCTTACAGATCTTAGGACAGTCCATCATTCAATTGTCTCAAGCACACTTGTACATACGTTGTCATCAACATTTCCAAAACATTTTCCTTCCACTTGAGCCCTTGGTATCAGCTCCTCTTTTTTCTCCTCCCTCCCCCACCTTTCCACCCCTGAATCTTTGATCAACGTATATTATTAATGTTGTTTCATGTCTTACACTGTCCATTGTCTCTCTTCATGGGCCGGCAGTGGGTATTTAGTGATGGGTCTTGGTGAGGGCCCCTGGAAAGGTCATTTAGAGGGGAAACCAGTAAGCCACAACTGGCGTTGGGTTCAACACGGAAGAACAAGAGGTCCACAGCACCGCCAGGCAGAAGATTGATGCAGGAATGCATTGAGCAAGGGCCAAACCAAACACCAAACCCACTGCCATCGAAGGAGCCGATTCTGACTCAAAGTGACCCTACTAAACAGAGTAGAACTGCCCCTTAGGGTTTTTGCAAGACTCTCAACTTTTTGGAAGTAGACAGTCTCATCTTTCTCCAAAGGAGCAACTAGTGGGTTTGAACCGCTAGCCTTGTCGTTGCAGCTCATTGCTTCACCCACATTGCCACCAGGGGTTCTTCAAGAGCCAGGCTGAAAGGGGCTTATTAAAAGGCGGAGATGGGGTTAAATCCATCCAAAAGGGCCGTGATATCCTGAGAAGAGCACAAACTCTCTACATGGTCTCATTCATTGGGTAAGGGCAGGGGAGAGGCTGCGTTATTTGCAGAATGCTATTTTGATTTTCTCCACGTTCTCTGCCCTTTTAATACAAACCAAGGGGCCCTTTGGACAGCAGATTGCAGTGTGGTTGACAGCTCAACGTCAAGAAAACCCAAATCCTCACAACTGGACTAACAGCGTGCTTGATGGAGAAAAGCCTGAGCTTGCCAAGAAGTTCCTCTTGCTTGGATCCACCATCGCTGCTCATGGAAACAGCAGTCAAGAGATCCAGCGACTCCGTGCCCTAGGTCACGTTGCTGCACATGACCTCTGTAGAGTGTTGAAAAGCAGATCTGTCATTTAGAGGAATAAGGTGAGCCTGGCCCAGGCGATGGTATGTTTCATGGCCTCATGTGCACGTGGAAGTGGAACATCTAAGGAGGAAGACTGACGTAGAGCTGATGCGTTTGAATTATGGTGAAGACAGAGAACATCGGAAGTGCTATGGGGCCCCCAAAGAACAAGCAGATCTGTCTTGGAAGAAGTACAACCAGAATATACCTTAGAAGGATGGTGAGACTTTGGACAAGTTATCAGAAGAGATCAGTCCCTGGAGGACATGGTGATTGGCAAAGTGGAGGGGCAGTGAAAAAGAGGAAGACCCTTGATGAGGTGGATGGACACAGCGGCTGCCACAGTGGGCTCAAATAGAAGAACCGCTGTGAGCATGGCGGCACTAGGTGGTGTTCCGTTCTGTTCTGTGTGTGGGCGCCAGGAGTCAGAGCGGATCTGATGGCACCTAATCACCAGAACAAGGAAGCCTGGTGGCCTTTTGGGTTAAGCATTGGGTTGGAAACTGTAGCGTTGGTGGTTCAATCCCCTAGCTGTTCTATGGTAGAAAAGGTAAAGGTTTACAGTCAGAAACCCTCTTACAGGGTAGCTATGGGTCCAATGAGTGGGTTTTTGGTAAAGTGAAGCAGACGAATCAAAGAAAATGATAAGGATTTTAAAAAATGTAATGGTGATTGAAAATAAGTTGTGAAGGAATTTAAATCAGTTGGGAAAGAAAAAACAAACAAGACAAAACAGAAAAACATCTCATTTCTCAGCTGACAGAAGCCAAAGAAGGGATGGACATAAATAATGATGGTTAAAAATAAACCTGCTAAGTAAAAATATGTTAATTATGGAAATATATTTAGCCCAGGGAAGAGGGAGAAATGGGAAAACATTTAAAAAGTCACCTTAAAAATAGTAGCGAGCTCCCCTCTGGTGTTCTGTTTGTCTTCTTTCGGCTACTATTTTTAAGGTGACTTTTTAATGCTTTCCCAAGCTTCTTGTCACCCAGACCCAAACCCAATCCCACGGCCGTTCCGACTTGGAGTGGCCCTGCTTAGAGTTTCCAGGCCTGTGGATCTCTGCGGGAGCAGACAGCTTCATCTTTCTCCAAAGGAGCTGCTGGTGGGTTTGAAGCTCCAACCTCGAGGTTAGCAGCTCATCGCCTAACCCACAGCGCCACCAGGGCTCCTCAGTCATGGGGAGTTGAAATAATGCCTTTCTTTTCCCCTGTGGACCCAGATCCCTATCATCGAGTGTAGCAAGTCCTCTCTGAAAGGCTAAAGTCCTGGGTCCCAAGACCTCACCGAATTGAGGGGTCACTGATGCTGAGAGGTCTGGGAGACGGTGTGTGCCCTAACCATGTGTCATTGCCACCGTGCAGTCAGAGCGCCTGGGAAGCACCAACTGGGAAAGCACTCGGCTGATAAATGAAAGGTTGGAATTCCACATCAGCCCAGGGGCACCTGGGAAGAAAGGCCTGACCTTCTAAAAGGCCAACCTGTGGAGAGCAGTGTGTAGAAGAGGTGAGGACCATTCCTGAATCTACAAAGCCCACAGGCCACTGCATTCTCCCGCCCCGGTCTGCACTCGGCCACTGGGGCCACCACGGCCGAGACAGGCTGACTCAGGTACTGAGGGAGACAGAGCCGGGGTGAAGGGCAAATGGAAGGGGAGACCCACAAGGTTAACTGCTCTACCTGCCCAGAGGTAAACCCCCCACCCAAAGAAGGGAGACAATGTATCTGGATTGAATTGTGTCCCCTCAGTTAAATGTCAATTGGCTGGCTCCAGCTTCTCAGCATGGTGTGTCCATCCTACGTTCTGTGATCTGATGTAATTTCCCTCCGTGTTGTAAATCCTCACCTTTATGATGTGAACGAGGTGGGATTTGAGGCATAGTTTGTGGTTCAAACCCGACTCCTGTGGAGGAAGGTGAGTTTGCCTGCTCCTGTGACGCTTTCGCACCCTCAGAAACCCGAGTGAGCAGTTCGACTCTGTCCTGGAGGTTGGTGGGTGTCGCTCTGATTTGGAACCCACTGGTTGGCAGTGGGTTTTTATGTTCATGTAGTAGGATACGCTCTATGAGAGGAAGCTTTGTCTTGCGTCATGCTTTTGAGATGTGAAATGGATTAAACAAGCCAGGAGAGATCAGAGGGAAGACCCTCCCTGAGATGGATGGACACGGAGGCAACAATGGGCTTGAATGTAGCAATGGTTGTGAGCGGGGTGCAGGCCTGGGTGGTGTTTCCTTCTGTGGCTGTGAGTCAGACAACCTCTCTCAACAACAACTACTGCTATCCAGAAAGAAGAGTTGGGCATAGAGCACATCCTTTGGACTTGGGGGCCCCTGTGCTGAGAACCTCCTAGACCCAGGGGACGATCAATGCCAAGACACAGGGATGTCTCCAAGGAGCGTTGGGCCTCTAGTTGTTGAAGGGAGACAAGGGCCTTCCTCCACAGCGGAGAGAGGGAGAGCCTTCTCCTAGAACTGGCACCGGGAATCCTGCTTTCAAGTCTCCTCGGCTTCCAGAGAATGCGTTGCTGTTGGGGACAGTCATCCCTTGTGGGATTGTGTTGCAACAGGATTAGAGAAGGAAGACCACACCCCTGCAGCATCCGCAGGGTCAACACTCAGGACCCAAAGAAGAAAAAGGGGACAGCGGATGCCGGCGAGCCAGGCTGGGAGCTGTCACAGCAGACCTGGCTGGCATAGAAAGCGGCAGATGCGGAAGACGGGCAGAGTAATGTGCGCATTGCGTATATTTCCGGGGATGGTCCGAAACTGCATTTTTAATATCATACTCTATAAAAATGCAGGCTCTCCTCCGTAAAAGCGAAAACAACCCCCAACTCCGACGACCGAGGAACAGATAACAGACCGTGGGGCACTCATGCAATGGACTATCCCACATCAGTCAGAAACGATGCGGATTCTCTCCAACACTGCAAGGCATGGACAGAATGGAAGACATGAAGCTTAATCAAGTCAGTCAGTCTTATAAAGGGGACTAGTTAACATGACCATCACCATGGAGAAGAACAAACAAACAAAAGAAACATGGCTTTTACACCAAAAGACAAGACTCGGAAGACTATGGAGAGACCAGGGCGGGGGCCACACAGGGAGGCGGCAGGGAGAGGACATTCCAGAGGGAGGGAACAGAAGAAAAAGAGCCACATTTATGGGGCAGGGTTGAACGAGTTATATTGCTAATTTCATTTGTTGACATGGGCTATGTCATAACCGTATGTACTCGAATATAAGTCGACCCGAATGTCAACCGAGGCACCTAATTCTACCACAAAAACTCCATTAAAAATGTGCTGAAAAACTCGGCTTATACACGAGTATACACGGCATATACAATACACTTCTTTAAAAACCCAAATAATTAACAAAACAAAACAAAACAGAATAAATGCTCACAGCCTTCAAAACAAAACAACTGCAGGGTCCTTGTCCCTCAGACCTAAACATCGGTCAGAGTGGCTGAAAGAGGAGAGTAAAACTGAAGCGCACTCCGAGGCTTCAGGGACAGCCAAGGTCATTTCAAACACAGGGGGTGAAAAATGCAGACTCTTTTCTTTTTCTTTCTTTTTTTAAGCTCCGTGGTTAGCAGACAAGGAGCCCTGCTGGTGTGGGAATTAGTTGTTGGGCTGCAAGCTGCAAGGTCAGCAGTTCAAAACCACCAGCTGCTCCACGGGAGAAAGATGAGGCCTTTTGCGCCTGTAAAGAGTTACATCTTAGGGACTCCACAAGGTCAGGTCAACCCCCATGTAACAGGTCAGTATGAGTTTGGCATTGACCTGCCGGTGGTGACCTTGGCTTTTGGTTTAGCTAGTACACAGGATAGCTCCTTGATGCTTTTTGGTATGGGGGTGGGTAGGATGCTGGACTGATGTAGAAGAAGGCATGGCTCCCCTTTAAGTCTGGAGGGACCTCCTCAGGTTGTCCATCAGCCCTGCAGCTAGGAGAGTCAAGAGAAGCTTCCATCCCGAAGTCTGACCTCTGCAGGTGTGTGAGCCATTCCGTGGATGTGAAGCCCTCCTTGCCGTTATCCCTCTCTCGAGCCCATTGCGGCAATCGTTGTGTCCACCCGTCTTCTTGAGCAGCGGTTCCAACCTTCCTCATGCCTCGGTCCTTTCATACAGTTCCTCATCTTGTGGTGACCCCCCCAACCAGAAAATGATTTTCGCTGCTACTTCATCACTGTCATTTTGTTACTGTTATAAATCGCTCCCCTGTGAAAGGGTCCCAAAGGGGTTGAGGACTGCTGTTCTAGAGAGTCTTCCAGTTAGGTTTCTAAGAACCGATGTGTGCTCTGCGCCCACATGTGACTCGGCATGTCTTGCCTCCACAACCCCGTGTGGTGACCGTCTGGCCTCTGCAGTGGCATCACTAGGGTTGGGGGTCATCGGTGTGGTCACTCCCTACCCAATGGACCTCCTCTTGTCCCAGGCCACGCAGAAGTCATAGAAACATTTACTGTCCATGTTAACCACAGGGCAGAATACAGTAAACATAGTTTTAAGTCACTTAAATGTAGTATCTCCTATATTTTATGAACTCGAGCAACATCTGGTTAAATCTTCTACATGGAATGAAAACCTCCTTGGTGACAACACGATCGGAAGCTGCGGTAGCTGCATAGTCTGGTGTCAATTTGAGAGGATTAGGAGGGAAGGGGTGTAGTCTAGTCTGTCAATAGGATCATAGCCAAAGAGACCTCTGTGCAGGCATGGCTTTCTCCTGAGAATTCTGGGAAATCTGGTTTTCCTCCTTGGAGGCAGGAGAGAGTTTCTGCTCACTCCCTGAGACAATGCTCTACTGACAAGACCTGACAAGACACGTGGCACTACGCTGATAGACCCCGTGAGCTGGGAACTGGAGAAGCCACTTGGAGACCCTGCCAGCACTGAGATGCTTACAACGCCACTGGATTCAAAGACTTTCTACCCACTGGCCCGTGATCTTCCTGCATTCGACATCATTGCATGTGTTGCGTGAGTCTGAAGAGGACTTTATAAATTGGTATTGGACATATGGACTAATATCGGACTTATGGGGTTGGACTGGTCTGTGTTGGGATGTTTTCTTAATGTACAATTACCCTTTATATAAACTGTCTCTTATACATATATGAGTTTCTATGGATTTGTTTCTCTGGTCTAGCTGGACTAACATAGAAACCTTCTTGGATCTTTCTCCATTTTTCCTCACTGGAGCTCTTCATTCTCAATAAAGTGATGGATCCAAGTTCATAAACACTGTTGTTGTTTTAGGTGCTGTGGTACTTACATAATCTCAAGTCAATTTGAGAGGATTAAGAGTGAAGGGGTGGAGTCTAGTCTGCCAATCAGGTCACAGCCTGCTAATGCCTCCTTGTGGGCGTGGTTTTCTCATAAGAATTCTGGGAACTTCTGCTCTTTCTCTGCTTCAGCTTCCTGTTGGTGAGTGACATGGCTGTGGCCTACCAGCGCTGGGATGCTTCTACTGCCAATGAATACACAAGACTTGGCACCCACTGGCCTGTGATCTTCTTGCATTCTGCATCATTGCACGTGACTGTGTGAGTCTGAAGAAGGATTTTTGAACTAGTATTGGACTTTGGGGCTAATATTGGACTTGATCTGGACTGGGCTGGGATGTTTTCTTAATATGCAATTACCATTTGATAGAAAGCTCTTTCTTACACATATACGAGTGTCTCTGAATTTGTTTCTCTAGTCAACTCAGACAAACACAGGTGCCATCAAGCCAGTTATGACTCCTGGGGACTCCACGTACGACCGAACAAAACACTGCCCGGTCCTGCACCGTCCTCGCAATGGTGGTTGTGTTAGCGCCCGCGGTTGTAACCACTGTGTCCATCCGTTTCATTGAAGCCTTCCTGTTTCACTGCCCCGCTACTTTACCGAGAATGATGTCCTTCTCCAGGGACTCGTCTCTCCTGGTCACCTGTCCAAAGGACCCAGAGACTACTCAACACGGTGCTGTTGCTGACACACCTGACCACTTGACAAAACCAGCCCCTATACACACATCAGCTGAGAGCCCACGCAGATGAAACCACGCGACTTCAAGTGTCACAATCATGCCGGCTCTGCCCTGAGCACATCAGAAGACTCATCAAAGTCAGTGAGCCCAGACTGTGACCCTTGTAGGTCTACCATAGGCGGATGTAGGTACAAAGTCTAAGACATGTCAGAAGGGCTTATAAAAAAAGGAGGGGGTTATTATTATAACTCACTACCAACCTCAAAACCAAACTCCCTGCCTTTGAGTAAATTCAGATTCATAGCAAACCTACCAGCAAGGGTAGAACTGCCCCTCCGTGTTTCCAAGACTGAAACTCCTTACAGATGCAGAAAGCCCCATCCTTCTCTCATGGTGCTGCAACTGGTTTCGAACTGCTGACCTTGCAGTTAGCAGCCTAAGGCATACCCTCTATACCACCAGGGTTCAGTACAACTGGCTACGTGGGTGTTTTAACTTTCAAAATAGCATATTCCTGCTGAAGCATTGTATTGAAGTTTTATTGATAGTCTTTGGGGGAGGGTTACCCCCTCTTACAGTGTCTCTGGGTGTGGTCTGCGGCACCAGCACCCTTCCTAGGGACGCTACTGAGACCCTGCTTCTGCTAGTCCACATCTAACACTCACTTTCCCTCTGTCACCCCATCTCCGCCCAGGCCACCCTCCCAGGCGGGCGTTTAGCCTGAAGTCCCCCATCCCTGCGTGCCGCACAGGAACAAAAACAGCGCAGACCTGGCCGAAGACTCCATACGCGAACCTCCGGGCTTTTTTAGACGAGACTGGCGTGAAAGCCGGGGGTGCTTGGGGGAAAGAATATCTGGGGGAAATGCCATTAGGACGGTTGTTCACTGCATCCCAATGGAATTCTCTGAACACCCTGTCAAAAACAGAAACGAAAATGCAAACAGAAGCAAAGGCACAGCCTCCTGCTCAGGAGCCACTGGGGGGAAAGTCACAGCCACACACACTCTGGGGTCCGACGAGGTGGGTTCAGCCTGGCTCTCTCAGTTCTTAGCTCTGTGACCCTGGCAGGGCGCCGAACCTCTCGAAATGCCGGCCCAGTCCTTCTCGGTGCTGGGTGCTGGGAGGGCCCAGGGAACCTCCGTCTTTGCCAGGTCGTGCACGCAGCGCACGCATCAAGTGACAGCTCCTGCTCCACGCCGCGGAGTGGAAGGTCAGGGAAAAACCTGAAAGAACAGCTCAAACCCATTTAGGGGAGACGTTGCCATCTCCGGAGCCGGACAGCCGTCTTGGAAGAGTGGAGAGACCATGAAAAAGGGAGCCCCTTAACGGCGTGATGGACACAGGGACCACACCAAGGGCCTCGCCCGTAAGAGCGGCAGTGAGGCCCTTGCAGGCCCGGGCAGGCTTTCCTTCCGCTGCACTGGGTTCCAGGAGTCGGAAGCACTAAGAACAAATGATATCTTCCGAGGTTCAGCATGGATTTGCTCTTTCCCGCAGATCAAAAGGAGGATATCGACTATCCTCTGCGGATGGCAGAAAGGCCTTTGAAAACGCTGGCAGGGTGACAGCGTGTGGCTCTCCGGGCTGGGAGACAGCAGGCCTCGGGCCTCCGGGCAGTGTGGGCAGGAAGGGGCACCCCGCTCTGAGCGAGCAAGGCTGAGGGCTCAGCATCAGAAATCCTGGGGCCTAGAAAGCGAGATGAGTCAGAACCAGGGTGGGGAAACTTGTTCCTAAAGACACTCGGGGGAGGGGGGGCGCCCCCACTCTGCGCTCACTCCAAGTGCAGGTGAGGACCACAGCCTTGCTTTGCACACCCTCATGGAGTGGTCCTGCAGTACCGCCTGTTAAAAACTAAAGGGCAGGAATAGATGGGGAGCGGGGGGTGGGTGGCGTCTGACCTGCCAGGAGCCATCCGTCTCTGAAGGATCTAAGCTGAGAGACCTAGTTTCAGAACGAGAGGATCAGGCGCGCGTCAGTATGGAACTGGGCTGGGGAGGGCACAGGACCCTGGGGCAGGGAATGCAGTCCCTTCTTCCTCCGGTTTGGCGGAAGGGGAGAAGACCAGGGGAACCAGAAATGGGAGGTAGATCATGGAAGGCTGGAAGGTCAGGCCCACCCAGAGGCGCCACAGAAGTGAGGCCTGGAGGTGAGGGTCTCAAAAATCAGCCAGTGTGGGGGTGCAATAACAAGAGAAGGAATAAGAAAGGGCATTGAATTCGTGAGTTCTGAGTCACCCAACCGAGGTGTGCAGACCAAGGTGTCTTGCCTTGGGGTTCCCCAAGTGGCAGAAATTCACTTCATAGGAACTGAGGCCAAGGATGTGGGAGGGTGGGGGGCCTTTGACAAGGAGTTAACTGACCTCAGGGGCAGCCTCGCCCAGAGACCCAGCCCAGCTATCCTTCTGTGGGCTCCTCCCTCTCCCTCCCCACCACCTCCCTCTGCTTTACCCCCTCCCCTTCTCCTTATCCTCTCTCCGTCCTTTCCCTATGCCCTCCCCTCCCTTCTTTTCTCTCTCTCTCTCCTGCATCCTTCCCCCATCCCCCCCCCCATGCTGAGCTCCTCCCCTTTCCTTCTGGGATGGCATCATCACCCCCAGGCAGGCCAGAGCTGAGAGTGATGCTGGGAACACCGTGCCACGCCTGCCTTTCCTTCCTGGTCCATCTGGGTCCCTGCCTCCACCCTTGGCCTTGAGATGAGTCCAGTTAGGTCAGATGGCCAACTCTGGGCAGCAAGTCTGTGTTCAATGGGACCAGGCCGTTGTACCAAGGTGATCAGCCTCCTGAGGCAGGAGTAGCCACAAGGAGGTGAAGCAGCAGTCGAGGGGTCAAACGACACACTGCATTGGGTTCGTCTGACGAGCAAGGCTAAGACTTCAAGGATCCAGACTCCCCAGACCCAAGCCATGGTGTTTTCAATCACCTCGCATGCCTGTGAAAGTTGGCACTGAATGAGGAAGACTGAAGAAGAATGGGCATTCGAATGGTGTCGCTGGTGACGCTAACTGTACAAACAGATCTGCCCCAGAGGAAGCACTGGCCAGAGCGCTCCTTAGTGGTGAGGATGGAGAGACATGTCTCATGTACTCTGGGCAAGTGATCAGGAGAGACCAGTCCCCAGAGAAGGGACTCACGTTTGGTGAGGTGGCGGGGCAGTGAAGGAGAGGAAGGCCCGCGGCCAGATGGATGGACACGGTGGCGGCAGGATGGACTCCAACATGAGAACATGGGACTGGGCGGGGCTTTGTTCTGTTGTCCACGGGGTCACCATGACCCAGCTGGATGGCCCGTCACCACCCCTGCCACCTTTCCCCTCAGACACCTAGCCAGGTCTGTCTACTCTGTCTGGTAGAGCCGCTCAAACTCTGACCCAACTCGAAGGCAGTGAGTTTGGTTTGGGTTTTTTTTTGGCCAAACATCACCTGAAGGGGGATTGGGAAAGAAAAAACTGTTTTTCAGGGAAGACACGCTGTTTCTGGTTGTCACCTGCCATTAGTGGGATCCAGCTGAGTCATTCCCAGATGCCACCAGGTCAAACTGAGCTCCTGCTTCTAATGACCCCCATGGCAAAGCCGAGGAGCACTGGTAGCACAGTGGTTACAAGTCAGGCTGCTAATGAAAGGTCAGCAGTTTGAAACCATCAGCCGCCCCGCGGGAGAAGATGGGGCGCTCTACTCCTGGAAAGGGTTCTACAGTCTCAGAAGCCCACGGCAGCAGGTCTGTCCTGCCCTGCAGTGGCTAGGAGCCGGCATCCACTCGATGGCATGGAGTTGGGTTTTGGTCTTGGAGAGGCAAAGCCTACTGGAACTGAGCTGTGTGGGCCCCAAGCCAAGGCTGGCAGGTCCCCCCGCTTGCCCCTCCAAAGCCGGGTGTTCTGTGACTGTGGGAAGAGCCTGTTCTCTCTCACTTCCGGGACCCACAGTCTCGGTCTCAGTTATAAAAGGGGAGCTCCCTCCCTCCCAGCCCTTCTCCAGGGTGGCAGGGTGCCTTCTCCTGTCCCACTTCTTCCTGCCATGGGTTTTGTGGTTTTTCAGAAAGAGCAGGAATGTTCAGCTGTCCTGATTTCACTGCCGGCCGCTCCAGGCCTGGCGCTCTGTGATGTCGGCCTCTGGAAGCCTTACCGAGCAGTCTGGGAATGCACGCTGGCTCGAGACAAACTGAACGCACTGCCATCCCGTCGGTTCCCGCTCACAGCGACCCCCCAGGACAGGGCAGAATGGCCCTGAGGGTTCCTGAGGCTGCACACACTTATACCAGAGCAGATGGCCTCATCTTTCTCCAGGTTTGAACCGCTGATTCTTGAGGTCACCTCCATCACCACCACCAGGGCCCAGGACACATGGGAGGCTGCTCAGTGTGGTGCCTTCTCTACCTGGCTGGCCAGCCTGAACAAGTCGCTTTATTCTCAGGGCCTTGACTCCGTCTGCGGCAGGAGGCAGAACTAGTTGATTTCCAAGGCTCCTTCAGCTTTCCGTTTTTATCTCTGAAACCTTCTCTCCGCCACCACTGTCACCATCACCACTATCACCACCAGTGCCACCACCACCATCACCACAATCACCACCCCCAGAACCACTAACAACCACCACCACGACCTCCATCACCACCACCACCACCATCACCACCACCACTACCATCACCACCACCACCACCACCACCATCACCACCACCACCACCACCATCACCACCATCACCACCACCATCACCACCACCACCATCACCACAACCACCACCACCATCACCACCACCACCACCACCATCACCACCACCACCATCACCACCACCACCCCCATCACCACCACTATCATCACCCCACCATCACCACCATCACTACAACCATCACCACCACCACCACCACCATCACCACCACCACTACCATCACCCCACCATCACCACCATCACTACAACCACCACCACCACGACCTCCATCACTACCACTACCACCACCACCACCACCACCATCACCACCACCACCATCACCACCATCACCACCACCACCACCATCACCACCATCACCATCACCACCATCACCACCATCACCACCACCCCCATCACCACCACCACCACCACCATCACTACAACCACCACCATCACCACCATCACCACCACCATCACCACCACCCCTATCACCACCACCATCACCACCACCACTACCATCACCACCACCACCACCATCACTACAACCACCACCATCACCACCATCACTACAACCACCACCACCACCACCACCATCACCACCACCATCACCACAACCATTAACACCACCACCATCACCACAACCATTAACACCACCACCATCACTCCCACCTTTATTTCTCCCTCCCCCCCATCACCCCTTCCTCCCCCTCCAGCTCTATGCCTGTATTTGCTGGGGAAATGCCCGGGAGCCCTGGGGTGCACTGGGTAAAGGCTGAGCTGTAAAGGGGGGCTTAGTGGTCCCAGTCCATTGGCCACCTGTCAGAGAGAGTGATGCTCGAAGGCTACTGCTGAGTTGGCTCCAACTCACAGTCACCCTACGGGAGAGAGCAGAGCTGCCCCAGGGGGGGTGGTCACTGCCTCATCTCTCTCTCCAGGAGCGGTGGGGAGGTCCAGGCCACCTAGCTGTGGCTGCCAGCAGAGGGCATCACTCCTGTGCCACCAGGGCTCCTTTCGGTCCAAGTCACAGCCTGAGGTGCATTGCAGGCAGTTCTACCTCGTGCTGCAGGCCCTCAGAGAAACCTGCCTTTGGGTTGTGGGGAAGCATGATTTGTACAGAGCCCACGTGCAAGGTGATCTCCTCCCACTGCCGGCACCCAACTCCACACAACAAAGCAATGACCTCACTAAAAGCAAAGCCAAATTTAGCAAAACGAGGCTATGTCAGAAGAAAGGATCTGTGTCTGCCCTATGGTCTCCTCTCAGCCCTGACCCTCCTGGTGGTCTCCTCAGGGCCTGACCCTTGTATGGTCTCAGCATGCAGAAGGAGGGAGAATCCCGCAGCCTCTCTGGGTGGGTGTTTCTTACTAACAGACAGAAAGTGGGGAGGGTCCCCTGATGAGCAGGCACAGATGATGACTCAGTCTTGGCCATGCACCCTACCACCAACTCAGCTGACACACTTGGGGGAAGCTGGCTATCCCTCAGGAAATGTCCAGTGGGCACACAGGGCTGATGGAGGCCCAACTCTGACAGCCAGTCACCTGCTCCTGGGAATGGCGCCTACCCTTTCCCACTCCCCGCTGCTAAACACCTGGCCACCCCCAGGACTGCAGCCTGCTGGACACCTTGGAGCAGAGCCCAGCGATGCTGAGCCCCGGGTCCTGCCGCACAGAAACCACTGGCTGATAAAACGTGGGTTGCTTTAAGTCACCAAGGTTTGGGGTGAATCATTACCGAGCATGTTGTTAGGTGCTGTCTGGTGACGTCTGATTCACAGCGACCCGCTGTATGGCAGAGGGAGACACTGCCCGGTCCTGCGCCAACCTCACAATTGTTACGTTGGCGCCCATTGTTGCAGCCACTGTGTCAGTCCATCTTGTTGAAGGCCTTCCTCCTTTCTGTCACCCCAAACATATACGCGCCGGCGTTCATGGTGCCATGCCTGCCTTTATCAGCCACGTGCATGAAGACCCAGGAGAGGAACCACTGGAGGGGAGAAGCCTGCTCTGACCTCGCAAGGAACTTCCACACTGGCTTCCCACTTGGCCGCCCATGTTTGCATTCTTGACTCCAGGTTTTCGGAACAATGCTGTGTCCCTGCTGCTTATTCCCAAGTGGCCCTAGCCACTTCCTCAGGAAGGAGGAGGGAGGAAGCGGTGACAGGGACTCTGCAGTCAGCAAGTGCCCCAAGAGGACAAACAGTGGTCATTCCCAAAGGCACAGCTTGACTGGTGGTTCTGCAGTGTCCGAGACCCCAGCAGACATGCCCTCTGCGACAGTCCCGGGCACACACCGCTTCCAAGACCTGACTCTTCAATGCCAACAGGTCATCAGGGCTCAGGAAACAGCTGCTGGCATCTTCCGGAGGCTGAAGCAAAGCCAGGTGGGGCAGAGTGTCCCGTGGACTTGCCCATGGCAGAGCCTGTGCCGGGTCCTTCTGTTGGCTCTTCTGTGATTTCTGAGTGTGCCTTTGCTCTGCCAGCTCCCCAAGGGAGTCACTGACTGCTCTGCGGGGACTGAGACTGCTTACTCGGTCCAGGAGATGTTCCTGGCCTGCATCCTGCTGTGGGCAGCCTTAGGGGAGGTTTTCCCATGGGGTTCAGCACCCTGTTCCCAGAAGGGGTCCAGTTGGATTCAGTCCTGAACACATGGCAGCCTTGAACAGTACTCATGTAGTGCAGATGCTGCCCGACAGGGGACAAAGGGCGCTGCCACCTGGGTGGTTCCTGGGTGGGGTTAGTGTGGGGTGAGATGTCAGGTGCAGACTGGCTGAATTATTTGGCTGGGACCTTTTCTGAGGCCTCCCTGAAGGAGAAGGCCCAGGCAAGTGTGTCACTGAGGGAGCTTGTCCACGCTGCCAGCCACCGATGCCGAGCCCTGCAGAACCGTGTTTGGTTTGGAATCACCGCCCCACTCCCACCCCCCGTGTGTAGGAATGAGCACCTGAGATGTTCCCTTACACATGAAAGAGGTCACCCATGAGGATTCTCATTCAACTGAACACAAACCTAATGCTGACTCACAGCGACCCTTTGGGACAGGGTAGAACAGCCTTGTGGGTTCACAAGACTCTAAATCTGTATGGGAGTAGAGAGCCTCGTTTTTCTCCTGCGGAGCAGCTGGTGGTTTCGAACTGCTGACCTGAGATTAGAAACCCAACGTGTAATCACTGTACCAGCAGGGCTCCTTCCCAAACCAAAGTCACTGCCATCGAGTCGATGCTGACTCACAGCGACATGATAGGACAGGGTGGAACTGCCTCTGTGGTTCCAGATAAGAGCCCTGGAAGGCCAGACCAAAGAAGGGCATGAGCTGGCAGAGTGGGGTGCAGGCCGCTGGGGAAGGGCTAGGTGGGCAGGGGCCCTGTCAGGAGAAAGAGTGCATTTCATTTAGCATGTTGCACAAAGTTCTTGAGACCTGCTTTGTCCTTGACCTCAACGATCGTGTAAAGCTTGACGTGCAAAGAAAATACTAATGGGTTGACATCATGATACATGGAGAAAAGATGGAGTTGTCAGGGATTCCATCTTGCTCGAATCCACAATCAATGCCCTTGAAGCACCAGTCCAGAGAGCACATGGCGCACTGCCTTAGGTCAATCTGCTACATGAGACATCTGTCAAGTGTTGAGAAGCAAGGAGGTTACTCTGAACCAAGCCATGGTCTTGTCAATCGCCTCACATGCATGGGAACGTTGGACATTGAAGAAGGAAGACCATAGGAGAATTGATACATTTGAATTATGGTGCTGGTGAAGAATATTGAAAGTATCACAGACTGCCAAAAGAACGAATAAATCTGCCTCGGAGGGAGTACAACCAGAATGCTCCTTAGAGACAAGGATGGCAAGACTTCATCTCGTACACTTTGCACATGTTGTCAGGAGAGACCAGTCCCTGGAGAAGGACATCATGCTTGGTAGAGGGGCGGTGAAAAAGAGGAAGACCCTCAGTGACATGGACACAGTGTGTGCAACAATGGGCTCAAATATAGCGACAATTGGGAGGATGGCGCCGGACTGGGAGGTGTTTCATTCTGTTGTACAGAACTGATTTGATGGCACCTGGGTTAGTTTAGTGTGCCAACCTGGCTGATAAACACACGGGGGGTTAATTGAAGGGAGGAGGGATAAATGGCTCAGTGAGCCTCACCTTTCTAGTTCTCGGGTATCATGCTCTCTGATGGTTGGACCAGAGTGCAGCTGCTTTAGCCAGTTCCCTGCTTCAGCTGGCAAGGCTCACTTCCTGTAAGACATCCCGGAGGAGAAGCCACATGGACCTACCCCGATGCAGCCCTGGGTGCTGGAGCACCCGTGTGGAGACCCTACCAGCGCTGAGATGTTTACACCTTCACTCACTCAGCTTTCCTCCTGCAGTCGGCATCATTGTGTCTGTTTTGCGAGATGAAGGAGGACTTTGTGGATTGGTGTTGGCCATATGGGTTAATGTTGGACTTATGGGCTTGGGCAGCACTGGGCTGGGATGTTTTCTTGATGTGCACTTAACCTTTATATAAAACCCTCTCTTACACATGAGTTTCTGTCAATTTGTTTCTCTAACGTACCCAGACTAACACAACACCTAACAAAAACCTCAACCCTAGTGGTGTAGTGGTTTAAGAATAGAGCTGATGGACTTGAACTGCTGACCTTTAGGAGAAAGATGAGGCTGGCTACTCCTGTACAGGTTTGCAGCCTCAGAAACCCTATGTTGATGTGAGTGAGAATCCACTCAATAGTGATGGACTTGGTTTGGAGGGCTGGGGATTCTCTCAGTCACCACCCCATCTAACAATTATGTGGGTACCACTTATAGCCACAGTCATGCTTCCCTCTTCCCATTGGTCCCTAAGGAGTTCTGGCGGCAAAAAAGCCGCTCAGCTGCTAATGTCAACTCAGCAGTTAGAACTCAGCCACTGACTCCCCAGGAGAGGAGACGCAGGGATTATAGCTTAAAACCACTAGGGCATTTCCACTCAGCTACTTATCCTTGTTGGGAATCAGATCCACTCAGCAGCACCCATTACCCAGGTGTCAGTCAATTATGCCTCATAGCGCCCTTATAGGACAGGGTAGAACTGCCCCTGTGGACGACTGAGGCTGTAAACCTTTCCTGGAGCAGCCAGCCTCATCTTTTTCCCATGGAGCTGCTGGGGGGTTTGAACCACTGACCTTGCAGTTAGCAGCCCAAGTCCTAACCCACTATTCAGTGCAAACACAGTGTGCTTGCATTTATGCTGAGTTCTTCTCACATGTGATCAATCATATTCCAATTAACTTTCAAGTTGCTCCCAAACTCACTGCCTTCGGATCTACATGGGCTCGCAATGACCCTACAGGATAGGGTAGAACTGTCTAGGTGGGTTTCCCAGACGGTAAATATCTGCTGGAGCAGATCGCCTCATATTTCTCCTTCGGAGCTGCTGATGGGTTCGAATGGCTGATCTTGTGGTCAGCAGCACCATGCACAGCCCTAAATTCCACCAAGGCCCCCACGATGCTCCAAACTCATTCACTGCCATTGAGTCGATACTGACTCAAAGTCCTTTGTAGGAGAGGGTAGAACTGCCTCTATGGATTCTTTCTCTCTTCTTTTTTAAAAAAATCATTTTACTGGGGCTTATACAACTCTTATCACAATCCATACATACATCAATGTGTAAATCACATTTGTACATACATTGCCCTCATCATTCTCAAAACATTTGCTCTCCACTTAAGCCCTTGTCATCAGCTCCTCATTTCCCTCCTCCTTCGCCACTCCCCCCTCCCTCATGAACCCTTGATAATTTATAAATTATTATTTTGTCATATCTTACACAGTCCGATGTCTCCCTTCACCCACTTTTCTGTTGCCCATCCCCCAGGGAGGGGGTTATATGTAGATCCTTGTAATCAGCTCCCCCTTTCCACCCTACCCTCCCTCCGCCCTCCCTGTGTCGCCACTCTCACCGCTGGTCCTGAAGAAATCATTTGTCCTGGATTCCCTTTGTTTCCAGTTCCTATCTGTATCAGTGTACAACCTCTGGTCTAGCCAGATTTGTAAGGTAGAATTGGGATCATGATATTGGGGGATGGGGGTGGAAGCATTTAGGAACTAGAGGAAAGTTTGTATGTTTCATTGTTACTACACTGCACCCTGACTGGCTGGTCTCCTCCCCGCGACCCTTCCATAAGGGGATGTCCAGTTGCCTACAGATGGACTTTGGGTCTCCACTCCGCACTCCCCCTCATTCACAATGATATGATTTTTTTGTTCTTTGGTGTCTGATACCTCATCCCTTCAATACCTCATGATTACACAGGATGGTGTGCTTTTTTCATGTGGACTTTTTTGTTTCTCAGCTAGATGGCCGCGTGTTTACCTTTAATTCTTTAAGACCCTAGACGTTATTTCTTTTGATAGCCGGGCACCATCAGCTTTCTTCACATTTGCTTATGCACCCGCTTTTTCTTCAGTGATTGTGTCAGGAAGGTGAGCATCATGGAATGCCAGTTTAATAGAACAAAGTGTTCTTGCATTGAGGGAGTACTTGAGTGGAGGCCCAATGTCCATCTGCTACCTTAATACTAGACCTATAAATATATGCACATAGATCTATTTCCCCATCCTCATATATAGATATATTTACCTATGTACATGCCTTTATTTAGATCTCTATGAATGCTCTTTCCTTCTTAGTTCTTTCTTCTATTTCCTTTTACTTTCCTCTTGTCCCACTATCATGCTCAGTCTTCATTTGGGTTTCAGTAATTCCTCTCGGTTACATTACCCTTGATCAAGCCCTACCGAGCCTCCTACACCCTACACCCTCCTCACCACTGATTTGGATCACTTGTTGTTCCCTTGTCCCTAGGTTTGTTAACACCACTTCTTTTCCCCCCACCTCTCTCTCTCCCATGTCCCTCCGAAATGTCGGTTCTGTTGTTTTCTCCTCAAGATTGTTCATTCAGCCTATTTTATTTAGACAGACCCTCAAAGACAATAACATGCATACACAAAGAAAGACAGCGCAAGACCAAGCAACAAAAGAAAAGAAAAGAAAACAACAACAAAAAGCCAAAGACAAAACAAAAAAATCACAACAAAAAAAGCTTGTAGTTAGTTCAAGGACTGTTTGTTGGCCTTTAGAAGTGTTTTCCGGTTGAGTCTGATGGGGTCCCAAGCCCTCGCCCCAAAGTCTATTTTTGATATTCCCTGGGGACTTTGTTGCTCTGTTCCCCTTGCGGTTCTGTTGCACATCCTTAATGTTTTGCATTGGTGTGGTGGAATTAGATCGGGCGGAATTCCCACACTGTGTCTCCAGTGTTGTCCCCTGTAGGGCTATGGGTCAGTGAGGGATGTCGTGTCTCATAGTGGGGCCGGCCGTATGGTCTTCTCTGTGGATTAGCTGCTCAGAGCAGGAATATCGTCCTCAAGGTTTGGTGGGCCAGGATGTGCTCCACTCTCTCTTCCTCCCCCCTGTGGGTTTCTGAGGCAGTAATTCCCTTGGAGTAGAAAACCCCCCAACAAGTAAGTTGCTCCAAAGTGGATTTTAATTATAAAGGCAATTGATTGGCTATAGTGTTTAGGGCTGGTTGGTTCTGTGGCTCCAACCTCCATACAGCCTGTAGCGGCCACAGCTTCAAGTGTGCCTTCTGCTTCTGTAGCCTTGACTGTGTTGTACCAGGAGGAAGCCCTGCGTGTGAACCCTGGCTTTGCCCATCACTGGAACGAGTCACGGCACCACGGTGGGGATCTTTTCCCCACCTGTAAAGTAGGGACCGTCACACTGCCAGTCTCAGAGGGTTGTGGTGAGGAGGACAGGGGTCCTTAGGACTCTGTCCTTAGCACGTGGCCAGAATGTGCAGACAAGAGTTCACACACGGCTGCCATTCTCTCTCACCTCTGCCTCTACCTGCTAATAGAGTCGTGAGCGCAGATGGATGGCGTTGCCTCTCTGCTTCTCCTTTGGGCTTTTCTAGCTTCTTCGCCCCAGTCCCATGAGCTCTATTCTCACTCTGGATAGTCTCCAGGGATGATTTTCTTCAGCTTGTCTCTACCGGTATGTATTTATCATTTTTATGCAGACACTGATGACATAGTGGATTATGCCTTGGGTCGCTAACAGCAAGGGCAGCAGTTCAAAGCTGCCAGTTGCTCCTCTGGAGAAAAGACGGGGCTTTCTACTTCCATCATGAGTTTCAGGGTTAGAGACCCACAGGGTGGTTCTACCCTGTCCTAGAGGGTCGTTACGAGTCAGCATCAACTAGATGGCATGGAGTTTGTTTTGATTAGCGTTGCACACATGCTAACCCTAACCTGTCAGGAGGCCTGGTGACGCAGCGGGTTAGGTGTTAGGCTGCTCACTGCAAGGCCAACAGTTTGAATCCACCAATCACTCCTCAGGAGAAAGACCAGGCTTTCTACTCCCATGGACAGGTATAGTCTGGGGAAACCAGGGGCTCGTTTTAGCTTGTCCTACAGTATGATTATGAGTCAGAATCCACTCAATGGCAGCGAGTTGTACACTTTTTATCTTCAAAGCATTGGAACATCTCTTTTGTGATTCCCCCAAGGCCCCTGCCAACAAAGCTCATAAACCAACCCTACATTCAAACCATCCTATCCAATTCCATTTTCATCCCTGCAGCACCATCTGATTTATGGTTACAAGCCCCGTGTCACGATGTAGTGTTTTATGCCCGACGTTCTCCAAATCCGTTCTTAGGAAAATTATTTCATTTGGTGTGTGAGTAATATATAGGGACTTTGCTTGATTTTTTTTAGGGGGATGGGACTTTTCTGATTTAAATTTAAATGACTGGCTGGAGGACGTATTCTTATATTGGGGCCATTAATATGGATTTGCGATTTCTACGCCTTTAAAATTTATTGGAAAATTTCTTTCTAAGCTAGGGGGAAACGTGATCCCACCCCAGAGCTGCCCCTCTGCAGTGTGAAGGTAGCCAGCGCTGTCCTGCCTCTGGGCAGTGGATGGGACTGGTTCTCAGTTCAGGGGAGCGACTCCCTTGCAACCACAGGAGAAGCGGTGATCAGTTGGATTTGGATGGCGATTGTTGTCAGGTGTCCTTACATTGGCTCTGACTCGCAGCGACCCTGGGATCAACGGAAGAAAACCCTGCCTGGTGCTGCACCGTCCTCACACTTGTTCTGTTGAGACCCGTCGGTACAGCCACCGTGCCCATCCTCTCCTCCCTGGACAGCGGTGAGTGACAATTTCACACACCAGCTGTGTTACTGTCAGTGTTCCATGTGAGTCTAATAACCCACCCCCCTGCTTTGTGGCCATGTTCCTCACACAGGGCATGAGACGGAAATCGATGGCGTGCCTGTGGATGCTGGGTCGTGGGAGTCTGTTTTGACCTTGCAGGTTGTGGCCGTTACATCTCCTGTCAACTTGAGTGAAGGGGTGGGGTCTAACCTGTCAATCAGGTCATAGCCAATCATGCTTCTGGGTGGGCATGGCCTTCTCATGGGGATTCTGGGAACTTCCTCTCTTTCTCTCTGGAGGTGGGCCACACACTCTTGCTCTGTTCCACATTCCTGTTGACAAGCCACACAGAGACACATAGATGCAGCCAGAGTCCTGGAGCTGGAGGAGCCATAGGGAGACCCACGCCAGTGCTGAGATGCTTCTTCTGCCACTGCATCCACAAGACTTTCCATCCACTGGCCTGTGGTTTTCCTGCATTTGGTGTCATTGCTTGTGTTGCGTGAGTCTGAAGAGGAATTTCTAGACTGGTGTCAGACATATGGGCTAATATCAGACTTAAGGACTTGATCTGGACTGGACTGGGACGTTTTCTTAATATACAATTACTCTTTGATATAAAGCTCTTTCCTATATATACGTGAGTCTCCCTAGGTTTGTTTTTCTAGTCTGCCAGGCAAACACACCGGTGGTGACTCTCAGCAACCCCTAGTGTGCCAGGCCAGAACCGTGCCGCACAGGCTTTTTGGAAGCAGATTGCCAGGCCTTTCTGCCAAGGTACTTCTGGGCCAACTGGAATCTCCAGCTTTGTGGTTAGCAGCCAAGGAGAACCAGGGGTGGCCTGCCAGGAAGGAATAGGCTAGGCTGAGACCCAGCTTTGGTACGCGAGGAGGTAGAATTGTGGGGAAATAAGCGTCTGTTTTTCAGGCCACTCTCTTGTGGTCTCTTGGCACTGCAGCCCTGGCCAACTAGGACAAGAGGCTGCAATGATGAAGGAGATGCTTGTCTCTGGAGAAACACTGGTATTAAACCCCCCTGCCTGGTGGCATAGCTAGGGCAGCAGTTTGAAACCACCAGCAGCTCCAAAGGAGAAATATGAGGCTTTCTACTCCTATAATAAAGAGTTGCCGACTCGGAAACCCACAGGGGCAGTTCTACTCTGAATTATAGGGTGGCTGTGAGTAGAATCAATGGAAAGGCAGTGAGTTTGGTGGTTTGGGTCCGTGGAATTGATCCTGACTCAAATAACCTTAGAAGACAGAGCAGAACTGCTACCTTGGGCTACTAAGATGATCAATCTGTCCCAGAACCTCAGCTTCCTCTTTGTCCTAAGAAGCAACTGGTGGGTTTGAAATACCCACCTTGTCGTGAACAGGCCACCACCTGACCCACTGGACCACTAGGGCCCCTTTAGAAAGTGAGTGTGTTGGAAAATCGTTTGGAGGGACAGGGCTATGTGACTTTTGCAAGCCTCGAGCATAGAGGGCAGGTGATTAGCGAGGGAGGGGCGTGGGAAAAGCTAAATGTTAACAACAGGGAAGAACACATTGCCCAGCCCTGGGACTCAGAGCTCAGCCGCATGATGCTCAACCCCAAACCCAAACTCATGCCATGCGACTGGTTCCAACTCCCAGTGACTCTACAGGGCAGAGTAGACCTGCCCAGTGGGTTTCCGAGACTGCAATTCTTGACAGGAGTAGAAAGTCTTGGTCTTTCTCTCTCTGAGCGGCTGGTGGATTTGAACTGCTGGCCTTGCTACTGCAGCCCGACGTGTCATGGGCCACACCACCAGGGCTTGCTAAGCTGTGTCTTTTCGTCCAAATAGCTTAACACTGGGTGCAGAAAGGCCCATTAATGGGCCATCTCAGAAGGTTCTGGAATGGTCTCCCCCACCCATCCCAGCCCCTTTTCTGCTACCCTGACAAAATGCTTCCTTTTCTTTCTCCGCGGCCCCCCACCCCGTCCCCTTCTGTGCCTTAATTGTTCCATGGGCTGATTGCGCAACAGTGAATATTTTCCTTAAAATGTCTTCAGAACATTTTTGGAAAAAAAAATAGCTCCCAGCTAGGTCTCTGACAGACAGTGGCTGTTTGGGGGGCCCTGCCCCTTGGCAAAGGCCGGCTGGCTTTGTCCAGGATGGTGTCCGCACCAGAGCACGGCTGTCTTTCTCCACCCTAACCTGGGCCTGCCAGCCGCCTCCGGCTCCCGATTCCACAGGGCTGTTGTGCCATCAGGCCACCAGGCTCCCCCTTAATTACGATTGAACGCATAATGACTGTACAATTAGAGCCTAATTATATTGTCGAAGGATAATTCCAGAGTTACACCAGCGCGGCGATTTGCAAAACCAAAGTCGGCATCTCCAAAGAGTCTCTACGCCTTCCCTTCCACGGGGCGGGCGACGATGGCGTCGCTGAATCCTGTCAAAGCGAGACCCCTTCCTGGGCGTCCCGCCAGCTGCTTCTTTGCCGTCACGTGTCTCAGGCCAGACGTACAAATATTAGCGTATCATCGACTTTGGGCTTCTGAAAACACACGCGTCCTTCTGTGGGCGATCTCATGAGAGGCTCCGCCGGGAGAGCAGATCCCAGGTCCGCTGTGCTGAGGCGCTGCACATGCCCGGCTGTCACCCCGGCCATCAGCCCTGAAGGACAGAAAACTACCCAGCCTTCCCGGAATTGCTGAAGAAAGAAGGACAAATGTCAATAGCTCTGTGGGTTAGGTCCCTGGGCGTGGTGGGATGGGGAGCTGAGAACCTGTGTGGGTGGTGGGTGGTGGTGGGAGATGTCGGAACTGTTGACAACCAGTCATTTCCTCCTTGTGTGTCCGTGTGCAACTGGGCTCCATGGGATTTTCCATGGTGGGTCCCCCAGCCCCAGCAGGAGATCGCCAGGTCGTTCTGCCGAGGTGTCTTACGAGTGGGCTTGAACTGCCAACCTGTTCGTTAGCCGCAGCTGCATGGCCGGCACAGCTGGGGGTCAGCTGAAGATATGGTGGTGGGCAACGGAAACCAGGCCTCACTCATTTGACAAAGGGGGCTCAGTTGGCTGCGT
This sequence comes from Tenrec ecaudatus, assembly GCF_050624435.1. Lineage (NCBI taxonomy): Eukaryota > Metazoa > Chordata > Mammalia > Afrosoricida > Tenrecidae > Tenrec > Tenrec ecaudatus. Next base: position 4,918,703 of record NC_134542.1, read on the forward strand.
GTTTTTCTATTATACTTATCATTTACTTACCAGGTTTCAGGGATAAAGACGAGGCTTTCTCCTCCCATAAGGAGTAACAGTCTCAGAACCCCCAGGGGCAGTTCAACTCAGCCCTACAGGGTCCCTGAGGCGGCATCGACTCGATAGCAGTGAGTTCTACCATGTTTAACTACCTGCCTTTTTGTGCCATGGAAGATGGGGCATGAGTGGTTCGGCTGACATTGATCCTTGGCTGTCTCGGATTCAACGGATGAACCCTGATCTATTTGGTACAACCTCAAATCGTAGTCCTCCAAAGGGCTCAAGAAGTCCCCTTTGCGTGTTTCGAGATTTGGGGAGGCTCATCACACTGAACTAGGAAGCTCCCCTCCTCACTTACTCATGCGGTCAGGCTCCAAAGACCAGGTTGTTATGCAAGAGTAGGTGTTTGTGAAAATGGAGATGACCACAGCGCTTCACAAAATGGAAGGTGATTACATCATGACATACCTGTCAGGTTATTTCACTGCACAACGGCCAAGCGTTGCCATCATATAACTGCCAAATTTCATGATGACATACCGGCCAAATCATGGAGAACCACAGCCCCTACATAGCTGCCGTCATGATAGCCAGAGTTGCATTTGTGCATATTGGGTTTCTAAGAGCAAGGTCAGTGGTTCAAAACCATCAGGCCCTCTGTGGGAGAAAGCGGAGGCTCTCTATTCCTGTTCCAGCCTTGGAATCCCACAAGAGGTAGTTCTGGGGTCGCTCTGACTTGGCAGTGAGTTTGAGTTTTGGATTATGAATGAAAAAAAAAAAGCTGGTTAACAAAATAGCCAATCAGAAAGAAGGCGATGGTCTTTGTTATGATCCCTAAACTCTAAGCCCCACAAGTGAAATTTAGATGTTACTAGCTGCCTGTTGCAGGTTTTACCAAGGTGTTCTCATTGGCTGGATTCTGGATGTAGTTTGCAGACCTGTCTTTCTAGTCTACCTCAGTCTGGAAGATGCGCCGAAACCTGTTCTGAACCAAACTTCCACCGGCCAATGGGTGGTAGCTGTGCCTGAGGTGCATTGGCCGGGAATTGAACCTGGGTCTCTCCCGTGGGTAGTATGTTAGGCCCGGTTGACTAGAGAAACAAATTGCCACTCATCTGTCTATAAGACAGAGATTTACATCCCAAAGTAATTAATCTTGAGAAGGCAGCCCAGCTTAGTCCAGTTCAAGTCCACAAGTCTGATATGAGTCCACAAGTCCCTCTTGAGACTCACACAAACACATGCAATGATGAAGAATGCAGGAAGATCACCAGCCAGTGGGTGAAAAGTCTTGTGGATCCAGTGGCGGTGGAAGCATCACAGGACTGTGGCAGATCTCTGTGTGGTTCCGGCAGCTCTTTGAGTGACTCAACAGCAAGAAGGTGAAGGAAAGAGAGAGAGAGAGAGAGAGAGAGAGAGAGAGAGAGAGAGAGAGAGAGAGAGAGAGATTCCCAGGATTCTTCGTATGAGATGGCCATGCCTACAAGAGGCACCATCAAGCAGTGAACTGATTGACAGGCTAAACTCCACCCATGTCTTCTTGTGGGTGCCGTGTTAGCAGAAAAAAACTATCAGAGTGACCCTGTAGGACAGAGTAGAACTGCCCCCGTGGGTTTCTGAGACTGTCACTCTTTAGGAGGGAAAGAAGCCTCATCTTTCACCCATGGAGCAACTGGTGGTTTCCAACTGCCAACCTTGTGGTCTGTAGCCCACCATGTTGTTAGCGTCCCATTCTACCATAGCATGGCTAGGTGGACCCTAACTGTGTTTCAGATCAGTTTGCCTTCCTGTGATACCTTGCAACGCAGAGCCTAATGTCAAGCACACAGATGAAAATCCATTTGTGTAATGGAAGCAAGAACTCCCTGGTCTGCAACCATCTCTAGGAATCTGCAGTCAAAAACCACCCTGGTCAGGCGGCCAGGCAGGGATGGCACAGGCAGCAAACTCAAACACAGACCGCTGCGGTCTGGGATGCCACTGGCTCCCACAAATTCCGCCTCCCTGTAATTTCACCAGCGTCTTAGCTTTCTCCTGGTTCCTCACCAAAGCAATTCAGCGACCTGGCATCAACCACAGGGGGTCAGTACCAGGACACACGCCTCAGGCCAACTTCATTCCACGGGGAGTGATTTTCAGGGACGATTAGCTGAGAAATCCTATCTGTGTTAGCTGGGAACCCCAGCTGGGAGGCAAACTGACCTCAGAACGTCTCCATCCGCAGGACGGGCTCTGGTTGCGCAGACACTACACAAACCAAAGCACAACCAGGGATCTTCCCTTCAAATCGAGCACAACTGCTCTTTTTCTAGAAGTACAGCCAGAATGTTCCTTCGAGGCCTGGTTGGTGAGACTTCATCTCAGGCACTTCGGACACCTTATCAAGAGAGACCAGTCCCTGGAGAAGGACACTGTCTTTGTCCCGGCTGACTAGAGAAACAAATTCATAGTCTCTCGTAGGTGTATAAGAAGGCGCTTTATAGTCTGGGCTCTTAAAGGCTTGAAGATAAACAAGCGGCCATCTACCTGAGAAGCAACAAAGCCCACATGGAAAAAGCATACCAGTCTGTGTGATCACGAGGTGTTGGCGGGATCAGGTATCAGGCATCAAGGACCCAAAACCAAACCAAAAAAATCCTATTGAGGTGAATGAGGGGGAGTGTGGAGTGGAGACCCATAGTTCATCTGTAGACAATTGGACATCCCCTTTCGGAAGAGTCACGAGGAGGAGATGAGCCAGTCAGGGTGCGGCATAGCACTGACGAAACATGCAACTTTCCTCTAGTTCTTTAATGCTTTCCCAACCCCCCAACACTGACACGACCTCAATTCTACCTTACAAATCTGGCTACACCAGAGCATGTCCCCTGGTACTGATAAGAGCTCCCAACACAGGAAATCCCCGACAGATAAACCCCTCAGGACCAATAATGAGAGTAGTGATACCAGTAGGGTAAGGGTAGATGGGGGGAATAAAGGAGAACCAATCACAATGATTGACATATAACCCCCTACCAGGGGGATGGACAACAGAAAAGTGGGTGAAGGGAGACAGCGGCTGGTGTAAGACTTGAACAAAATAATAATTAAAAAAGAAAATAATAATAATTTAATAATAATCAAAGGTTCACGGGGGAGGGAGGGAAGGAGAGCGGGATTGGGAGGGGAAAAAATAAGGAGCTGATACCAAGGGCTCAAGTAGAAAGAAAATGTTTTGAAAATGCTGACGGCAACATATGTACAAATGTGCTTGACATAATGGATAGATGTATGGATTGTGATAAGAGCTGTAAGAGCCCCCAATAAAATGATTTATTAATTTTAAAAAAGCAAGAACTTTATATAAAAGAGCAATTGTCTATTGAAAAAACATCCCAGTCCAGATCAAGTCCTTAAGTCCGATATTAGCCCATATGTCTGATGCTAGCCCATAAAGTCCTCTTTAGACTCACGCAGCACATGCAATGACGCCAAATGCAGGAAGATCACAGGCCAGTGGGTAGAAGGTCTGGTGGATCCAGTGGTGGTAGAGGCCTCTCGGCACTGGCGCCGGTCTCCACACGTCTCCTCCAGTCCTCTGAGTGTCTCAACAGCAGGAAAGAGAAGACTGAGAGAATAAATCTGGCCTCCAGTGAGCTTGTTATCTCCATCAAGTCTCCCAGAGAGGTCATCAAGCTGCGACCTGATGGACAGGCTAGATTCCACTCCTCTGCTCAAGTTGACAGGAGATGTAACTGCCACAGCCATCGTGCCTGGTCAAGTGGAGGGGCAATGAAAAAGGGAGGCCCCTTGGCGAGATGGACTGAGCTGCAATGGAGAGCTCAAACGTAAGAGCAATCGAGAGGATGCTGCAGGACCAGGTGGCTTTCAGCCCTGTCGTACATGGGGTCACGATGAGTTGGAATTGACTGGGTGACATCTGACAGCAGCAGTGACTATGTTTTCTAAACAAAGTCATATTTGAGTGGAGGAGGGGTTTTTTTTGGTAAAAGTTTACACAATAAATTAAATTCCCATCTGACAGTTTTCACAGAAATTCTTATGGAATGATTCCTCATAATTCCACGTTATTTTTCTCACATAACACACTCAAGGGAATGATGTGCATATGCATACCTCCCACACAGTGCACATAGGACATTCATGTATCGGGGTGAGGCAGTTTGCGCGCGCGCGCACACACACACACACACACACATACACACACACCATATATACTAGTGTATAAGCTCAGCTTTTCAGCACATTTTTAATGCAGTTTTTATGGTAAAATTAGGTTCCTTGGCTGATATTTGGGTTGGCTTGTATTCGAGTATATTCTCTCTCTCTCTCTCTCTCTCTCTCTCTCTATATATATATATATATATATATATATATATACACATATATATACACACACATACATGCTTCATTTCTGTACGAAAACAGTGGTCACATTTGTTATAAAGTGTCAACATTCTCTTTCAAGTCCACTCCTCTAGTTTCCTTGCTCTCTTATCTTTTCCTCCTTGCTTTTGTATAATGGGGGACTTTTTCCTGCCTACCGATGGGTGGTAAGCAGGTCCCTGTTCTTCCAGAGATATCCCTTACTGGATTAGCCAGTCTGTTACTTTGTTCAAAGGTGACCTTAGGGGAGAGGCTTGATTGGAGGGGTCAAGAGTGTCTCAGGGATTCTGTGGTGGTTGGATTTTTATGTCAACTTGAACCCGTGTGAAAGTGCAGGGGTGGAGTCCGACTTGATCAGTTGGTAGCCTCATGATGCCTCCTTAGGAGTGTGGCCTTTGTATAATCGAGACAGGGAGAACTTTCTCTGGTCCTTGACTTTCCTACTTGCCGGGGTTCTATGTCTGCCTTGCGGGGCAGCCCCATGTGGAACACTGATCCTGGGAGCCAACCTGGGAGCTGTTGGCACTCTGTCATGTCCCCACTGACCTTGGACCGCGGGACTCTACCCTGTAGCTGTGAGTCTGAAGATGGTTCTGGCTACCATAGCACTCCTGGGCTTGAGCTGGACTGAGCTGGGATATCTCCTTGATGTTCTTTTATGGTGGTGGTGGTTCCATGGTTCAAATATACCGGGAAGAGTTGTGCAGTGACCACCACAATGAGCTTTAGAGAATTCTCTTCATTCATGAGGGTCTTTCTTGTACATGTCTGAGGGCCACTGGTTTTGTTTCTCTGGACCACCCAGCCTAACCCAGGTCCTCTGCTGTCTGCTGCTCCACTTTGTCTTCCTCTTCTTCCTTTTCTCTTCCAGATGAGTTTGAGTTCTGCTCCATTTTTCCCTCCCGTTCTATCCAGCCCTCGCATGGTGACCCCGGTTAGTGCCGTCAGTGGTGGAAGCTGGGGACCACCAGCTCTTCTGGCCTCAGAAGATGAGGTTGTGACTTGTGAGACTGGTCTCTACTTACTCTTTTGCCTCTGGCAAGAACATCCATAGGCCTTTCTCTTGTGGAACTTCTGCCTGGGTCCTAAGCACCAACCTTCCTAGGAAAAGCCGGGCCTTTACCCATTGCACCTCCAGAGCTCTTTTTCCCTCAGCAAATTCTGAATGGTGTGTGAGTCTTCATGACGACATGCATTTGGATCACACCCTGGTCACATTGATAACGATTCCTACCCTTACAGATTTCAGTGCTGTGCACAAGACCTTGTTAGATCGTTGACCATCAAGGGCCTTACTGTGACTAAGGTGCGCCTGACCCAAGCCATGGCATGCTCGGTCACCACCTGTGCATATGAAAGCGGGACATTGAATAAGGAAGACTGAAGAAGATTTTTTGCACTTGAATGACGGTGCTGGCGAAGATGACTGAAAGTACCACCGACGGTCACAAGAACAAACAAGTCTGTCTTGGGAGAGCACAGGCACGGTGCTCCTGAGAGGCAAGGATGGAGAGAGCTTATCTTATATTCTTTGGGCACGTTGTTTTCGGGAGAGACCAGTCCCTGGAGAAGGGCATCATACCTGCTAAAATAGAGGGACTGGGGCAAGGATCAAGGCCCTGAATGAGCTGGATGGACACAGTGGCTGCAACAATGGGCTCAAACAGCACAACATTATGAGGATGGCACAGGACTGGGCCGTGTTTTGTTCTGCTGTACAGAGGTGTCTATGGTTTGGAACCAACTCAGTGGCACCCAACAACAACAACAACAATAACAAAGCATTGTGCAGATGATGAGGCTAAAGACTAGAGGGTTGTATCACATCTTTTTCTTGTCTACCGAGTGGGCTGTGGACCAACTCTCCGGCTTCTTTTGTAATCTCTTGAACCACCCACTTTAACCAAACCACACGGAGCTCACCAACATCAGTCTGCCCAGTCATTTCCCCGAGGTTCTCAGAACCTCAGCCAGGACCTTCTCCCAGTGGAATCCAGCCATTTGGGGAGGGTGGGGCGTGCGGATTCGTCCAAGGTATTCGTTTGCAATTTTCTAAATGACGGGGTTGGCGTAACCAACTAAGCAGGGTCCAATTTGTATCGAGACACACGCTTCTACTCTTGGCAAGACTGGCTCTAGGTCATTCCCCAAAAATTTACTGAAAAGATTCAAGCCTCGACCACAGGTGGCTTATTTTCAAGGTGAGGCGAGGGAAGTTGAGCTGTGATTCCATCTGGCCATGCTACATCCAGTTTGTCTTAACCCACGGCCCCAGGGGAGACATTTAAACTTAGGTGTCATTCTCGAATGCGTATTTTATCTGCATTTTGAGTTTGATACTTCATGGCGTGTGGAGAACCAACGAGAGGGATTTCCTCTGCTCTGGTGATCTGCTTTTTCTCTGGCCGAGCCTCTGGCTTCTACTGCCCTTACCTGCTTTTATGTACGTGTGCTCCTGCTTCTTCGTCATTCGTTCCGCCTCCGTTCAACAAGTCGGGCTCACCGTTGTGACATGCAATTGGCAGCTGCCGTTTGTGTCCTTTTACCAGACGGCAGTTTCATCAGTAGTGCGTGACCACAGAGGAATGCTAAATTCTACCCACCTTTGGTGTCCTCCAGGATGGTTGCCAATGCATCTTAACACATTTGTTTGCATTCTTGAAAGGCTGGTGAGGTTCAACCTAGTTTCCCATATCGAATGATCACGTCTGTCCTTGCCTGTTTTTCTGTGGGGTTATTTGCATTTCCCTTTAAGAAGGGTCTCCAGGGAGATGAATTGTCATCAAACGGACACCACATTAAAAACCGTCTGCGTCTCCTCCTTTTGTGGCTCACTGGGTTGTTTGTCTTGTCACTCATTTCCTCCCCACCTCCTCACCCCACCCCCCAAAATGAAAAGTAGCTTTTAAAAAAAAATCTCATTTTACAGAGGGCAACAATGGCACACAAATAAAACACACAGACACTGCTAGCATGGCTTCTCCAGAGAAGCAAAGCCAGTGTGTTTGCATATACACAAAAGAGATTGATATCAAGAATTGGCTTCCACGGTTGGAGAAATAGGTCAGTCCAGTCCTGTTCAAGGCAGGCTTCTCCTGACTTGTGGGAGCTGATGAACAGGAAGCAGGATGACCAGCAGAGAAAGTCAGGGGCACTGGCTGGCAGATGCAGAGAGCTGAAGTTGGCCGAATGAATCCACCATTGGCAGTCCACTGACTACTCCTGGAATCAGAAGGTGGCACAAAGGAGGTTGAGGAAGCGAACCAGGATGAAGACACTGAGACCACAGGGGGCACAGACTGCTGGATGCAGAGGTCCAAAGTCGGTCAAATGAACCCACTGTCGTCAGTCCACCGACAACTTCCGGGGTTGACAGGTGACACAACAGGAGATCAAGGAACAAGAACCAAGATTCAGCTCCAGCAGAAGGTGAGGGGCCAAAGAGGACTTGACTCTGCTCAGCCTCTCTCTCCTACACAAAAAGGCTTATGATAGCAAGGAGGTGTCATCAGGCTGCGACTCAATCGATTGGTTGGTGTCCGCCATTCCCCTTACCAAGGAGTGTCCGGTTGACATAACCTCTTCCCATCACACTGGGTAAAGGAGCGGGCCAGCAATAGTGAGTGAGCCCTCCATGAGATAGGGTGACAAAGGGCTGCTACCATGGGAACAAAATTCCAAAGATGTACTCTGTGATTCCACAGGTTGTCATGAGTTACAGCCGACCCAACAGCTCCTCACATCAACAGCCAGAGGAACTCATGAAATGTTTGACCAAATCAATAGCAGGGTAGTTTTTGAGTTGATAATTTTGTACGGCCTTTGCCTAGTTGATACAGATCCAAATGGCCCTTGGCAGGGAAAAAGTTTCCCATCCCTCTTTGAAGAGTCACTGTCCACTAGGATGATCCATTAAGCAGATCCCTACAAATGATCCTAACGGATGCAACCTACCTCCTGTTTAAGTGCTCAATTATGTTGTGTTTATATGAGTGGGAGAGATTTCTTTTACATCGTATTTTGATTTTTAAAAAGTTTGATTGTGATTTTGGGGAAAGTTTATGGAGCAAATTGGGTTTCCATTCAACCATGCAAACACATCTCTTTTTACGGCCTTGATTATGATCTGCACACGATCCCAGTATTCTTCCCACGACTTCTTTGGGTCTCATGTTTCCATGTCTGCTTCTTTCTGGTCTTTTGCTGCCTGGTGGCCACAGTGGCTGCAGCCATGGGCTCGAGGGTAGAGATGATTGTGAGGATGGCAGGACCGGGCGCACTGTCTCATTTTGCTGTGCACAGGGTCAGAAGGGACCTGACCCCTCCCGACAACAACCTTTATCCCCGAGCTGATGGTCCTGTCGCGTGGATGGTCCTCAGGATGGTTGGTGGCTCTGATGGGCGTGCGCCTCCCTGGAGTCACTAGTCACCATATAGGTCTTTCCTTGGGCTGAAACTCGAGCCACAGAGGTGCAGCACGACATTGCAAAACGGATCTGAAAGAGATCGACATTCCTTCGTACACGTTACGGTAAGTATGTTCCTGACATCATCACACACGGATCACAGGGCCTTTGGGCATGGTAACCTTACATCAGTAAGGTCAGGCTGCTATTTCCAGGCCAATTAGTTGAGCCGGATGGGCGGAAGGATGCTGGGTCATTAGTGTATGGATGGCCGTGGGAGCAAGTGCTCAGGGGGGTCTGATCAATGAAGGGCAAGTGCACAGATCAATCTGAGCCGGGGGCAGAGCTTTAGCTGTGCATTTCCTTTGGTCGAATCTCCTGCACGTCCCTCTGAACTCAATGGCAGGTCAGAGAGGAGTGAGGAGGATGGGGGGGATGAACCGGAAACCTTCTCATACCTCCTCTTGGCTCCCACTGTGTCTGAGTGTCCCTCTACCCAGGACAAACTGAGTCCAAGCCCACTGGCTTCAGTTCTTCATAAAGGAGATAGCGGCATATCAAATGTCAGGGGAAGCCAGCCCCTAACACATCATTACGGGTCCGGTAGGCGCAACTGTACAGCGATAATAAGTAAAGATCATAGTAAAGTCATAGAGAGCATGAGAGATAGAAGTGAAGTATTGAAATAAATGGAGTCAGACACGTTTCATGGTAGCATGCTCACCTCAACTCCACTCGATGGTCCACGTGGAGGGAGGGAGTCTCTTTAATGCTAGCCCAGGCCTTTTATATTCTCTGGGGACATGCAAGCCCCCTAATTACAGGTGAGTACATCCGTCACAGGGAGGGGTTGTGCCATAGGTAATACAGTAATGACAGGGGGTGGTCTAGGGACATACATGCAATACATGTGATAAGATGGGCGGATAACTTAACTTTGGATGTCGCAGAGTCAGTTTGGCCTGTTCCCTGACTCAACTGATAGAGATCATTATTGGTAGGGTGAGAACGCTTGGTGGCAGGCCTCAGGGAGGAATAGTTTATTGTCCCCAGTAGCAGGGAGTGAGGCCTGCCATATAATCTGGTGACTAACTGCCCTAGAGGCCCACCCTGTAGTCTGGTGCCTAACTGCCCTAGAGGAGGATGTCTGCAAGCGTCTGACCTCTCCCCACAATCAAAGGTACTTGACAAGTGGCTTGATGATGCAGTACAGGACATGAGTGTTGGATGTGCCTTCCACACTGGCTAGCTTGATCTGGGATTGCGGGCAGGGCAAGGGGACGGGAGCAGAGAGGGGAGAGGATGCTTATCTGATTTCTGGAAGAATGGCAGCCACATCTCCGAATGGCTGTGAGCTCTGGGTTTGGGGGTATGGCACGGTAGGCTAGGGGGCCGGGGATAGAGAGCAAATAATGACAAGTCCACGTATGCAGAAAATACTTCAAAATTCATTGTGTGATGATCGTATAACGCCCCCCCCCCAGCTCATCTTGATGTGATTGAAGTATTGAATCGTGTGACATGTGAATCGTGTGTCAATAAAACAAGCATGGGATGCACATCTCCACACTCACTGTCCTGGGCTTTCTATCAGCTCTCTTAGTGAAATCCCAGGGGTTCATAGGCTTTGTGTGTTGAGTAGGGTGGGGGGCTGTTCGCTGCAAGGTCACAGTTAGAAGCCACCATCCCCTCCATGGGGGAAGGATGGGAATTGGGGTTCTAGTTAAATGTAGCGTCCATTTTGTGGTGCTGTGTGGTGAATCCTAGCCTCTCTGCCTGTGGTTATTGCCCTGTTTGGGAGGGAGTTTATGTTACATCAATGAGGCAGGATTAGGATGGGATGTAACTTGAATCACCCCCTTCCTAGATGGTGTGATTGAAGTCATCATCCTTGTTTCCTTGCGGGGTCCAGTCTAGCAAAGTCTTTCCTGCTCCGGACCCTGCATCTGGCTCATCTCCGTCTGACCTCCAGGCCTTGGGACCTGGATCTGTGAGCAGTCTGTTGTGGAAGTTGACTCGCTGGCTTCTGCAGCCTTGGGAGCCAGTGGCCTATTGTCTGGCCTGCTGATTTGGGTCCACCAGCCTCTGCAGCCACGGGAGTCAGGAGACACCTCCAGTCTGATGCGCGACACATGGAACTGGAACTTGCCAGTCTCTGCGATGGTGTGAGACACTTCCCCGATGATGGGTGAGTCCTGTGAGACAGGAGGGAGGGGAGTGAGGGAAGAAGGGGAGCTTGATGAGGGCGATGATGAAGTGGTTCCGTAGTTTGGAGAAGCTGGATATTTGGGACATCTTGAACCTCTGCCTCACAGGAATCAGCTTTGTGAAGACCATTCTAAAAATAATAATTCCTATAGATAGGTATATAGATGATAGATAGATAGATAGATAGATAGATAGATAGATAGATAGATAAATAGACAGCTACTAGCTGGTCTTGCATTCTTGTCTTACCAGGTAGGACAGCATCTTCTTGTCCACC